>NC_085880.1:16916027-17001027 GCF_034702125.1 Engraulis encrasicolus | reverse complement strand
GGGTTCCCGGCCCCCACTTTAAAAACCACTGGGCCTAGCCTACGTATAGCTGTCTTGTCAGGGGCTAGCGAGGGCTGTTTAATCAAAAGACGGACATCTGAATAAAAGGAGTGGTGGTGGTGGTGGTGGTAGTGCTGCATCGGAGGCTGGGCCCTTCTACTACGTACAGTACATCCCTCTGCTCCATCCAACCACTCCCCCCCCCCTTCGGCACAGACAGCCTCCTGGGATTACAATTTAGCATGATGCATCGTGGAGCTGCGAGAAGGAGACAGCCGAATGAATAATGAAGCAATTGTAGTTGGGGCTTTTGGAGTTGGGGTGGTGAGGGTGGGTGGAGGTGGGGGGTGGGGGGGGATTGTGGGACGAAGAGTACAGTAGAGGACAAAATCAAGACATGGATGAAATCGTGAAGAAATATGAAAACCGTCCCCCAAAACTCACCTGATAATTGGTCTGATAAATTGCCGTCGTCGAGTCATCAGCTTGGGTTTAATTTTTACATTTCCCACGCAGGACGAGGAGAGAGATAGAGAGAGTGAGAGAGAGAGAGAGAGGGGGGGGGAGAGAGAGAGAGAGAGAGAGAGGGAGGCTGTGAGTGATGTTATCGGGACAAGGCGTTTATCAACTTCTGTGCCAAGCGTCTTTTCTCCACCTTATCTTTCTTTACATCGCTGACGTGTGTGTGTGTGTGTGTGTGTGTGTGTGTGTGTGTGTGTGTGTGTGTGTGTGTGTGTGTGTGTGCGCGCGTGTGTGCGCGCGCGTGTGTGCTCACGTTCGCGCGTGTGTGCGTGTGTCCATGTGTCCCTGTGTGTTATCTGTATCTATACTTCTATATCTGTCTCTGCGTGTGTGTGTGTGTCTGTGCCGTGTGCCCCATGTGTGTGCTTGAGAAGGTGTGAATGGAGACGACTTCATGGTGCTCGGCATGCGTAACGGCCGCATGGTCCACAAGTTCAACCTGGGCTCAGGTGTGGGGACGGTGGTGAGCGATCGCCTCAACCCCCGCCTGCCCATCCACACCGTGCGCTTCGGCAGACACTTCAGGACCGGCTGGCTCAAGGTATGATCTGCAAAGCCTCAGATTCATCTTCCAAATAATACACAATATTGTTGTTTGTTTTGGCTCGCTGTGTAGTGTTTTCATCCGTCAGTGTCTGCTGCAATAGCAGACCTGTATGTGTTTTGAGGTACAGTGTTGTGTGTCTTGACTGAATGGGTGGGTGGATGAGTTCGTGGGGTAAACAGTCAAAGTCAGTTTCCTAGTAACAGTCAAAATCGGAAATAATTTCTCAAGGCAAGCACTTTTTTATTATTTATTTGCTTTCATTTTATTATTCATGGTCTTGAGTTTTAACAATTTTACCGCCTTTGTAGTTTTCTTATGTATATGTGTCGTAGTAGTTCTCATATGACTAATAACATTGCAGTTTTACATCTCCTGTGATTAATGTCAGACTGCAAAATTTGCCCCCTAAACCAGTATTTCATCTTGTAGTATTACTGTAAATCTAGCTTGGCCTCCTGTGAAAACATGATAGATTAAATGTTAAACTGCCTATTGCCTCTTTGCCACTGTCGGTTTTCTGGTAGGCCTACAGCTCGACACAGCGTGACTCGGCCACCACTTTTTGCTTCGCGATCGAGCTGTGTCGTGCCTATTCGAAAAGCAAACATGCAATCATGACGCTGTACATCTAACCTCAGAAGATGAGGTGCTCAAAGCAAGAAGATGAGTGCATGGGTTTCTACATGGAAATAAAACAAACAAATAGAAACTGACTAACTGAGTCTTTTCTTGAACTTAAATACAAACCATTGATACACAAGGGGCAAAGTGTAGAATATACGCTATTCTGATATGTCATACCATAGAATAAGCCAGCTGCCAAATTGTGACACTGAGATTGCCACCAGCCACAGCCAAGTTTTACCAGCATTCGGCCGGTTGGCAGGTGCCAGTATCAAGCCCAGCTTCCTACCAACGATCGACCCGACCCAACCCAACATGATTTGGGCTCCAAGCTGTTAGCCATGACGACAAATCCATCGCAGCTTCACACTTTTGCAAGGAGTATTCTGGAACAGTGCAAAGCAGGGAAAGACAAGCAATGGCAAAAAGCAGAGCCGGTGTTTCTTTATGAAGCAGCTCACTTGTGTCTGCGTGCAGTGCACAAGAAGAAAGTCTTGTGGGATTTTAAAAGGCTGACGTCAGCTAGCCCTGCTTCCAGCCGTCACATTACTGCACTATTGTTTTTCTATCTCCTGATGCCTCAGCTGCTAGCTACTGCTGCGGTCCCCCTTTGTGTCAGGGCTTGTTCTTGAATAATGCCAATATCTGTTGAAGGTTGACGGCCAAAGCAACAGGACGGCGCTGTCTCCGGGGCAACTGGCTGGCTTGAACACCTTCAGTCAATTTTATGTCGGCGGATACAATGAGTACACTCCTGAACTGCTGCCAGTTGGGGCCAGGTTTCAGAACGGCTTCCAAGGTAAGGAGGGCTGAAACCCAGCACAGCACAACACAGCACAGAACACAGCACAGAACACAGCACAACACAACACAACACAACACAACACAACACAACACAGCACAGCACAGCACAGCACAGCACAGCACAGCACAGCACAGCACAGCACAGCACAGCACAGCACAACACAACACAACACAACACAACACAACACAACACAACACAGCACAGCACAGCACAGCACAGCACAGCACAGCACAGCACAGCACAGCACAGCACAGCACAGAAATGAATGGGGACACCCCCACCTCCTCATCCAACACCACCCCCTCTTGTTGTGTATGTAACAGAGTACACCAGGGACTTTTTCTCCATTCCATCAATGACAGGGACGGAGGAAGGAAAAAAAAAGTCTCAGTAAAAACATGGCATCGATAACACTACAAGAGAGAGGATGATGTGCCACCACGCTGAGGTGTCATGGGCCGTACGGATGTAAGTCCGGGCCCTCTATCCTATCCCCATATGAATTCCTCTTTAGCCTCCCATATGTCTCCACCAGCTCTTTAATCAAACAAATGTGGGGTGGGGTGGGGTGGGGTGGGTGGGCTTCTCCGCTGATTGTGTCCATGTGCTTAATCACTGCGGCCCCAGCCCAGGCAAGAAGCGCCGCGTGGAAATCGATTCGCCTCCCCCATAAGTCACTCAGACAAGGGGGCGCCTTTTCACATCATCTTTTTGTTATAATCAGTGTCGGTCCTGCTGCTCGCCAACGCAGCTCTACACACACACACACGGCCACACATGCACGCGCACGCACGCACACACAGACACACACGCCCACACCACACACACACACACCTTATGACACACACATACACACACACACATGCACAAACACACACACACACACCTTCAGACACACACACAGCACGCACACACACACACACACACACACACACACACACACACACACACACACACACACACACACACACACACACACACACACACACACACATGCACACACACCTTCTGACACACACACACACGCGTGCGTATCTGCGACCTTTGGGCAGTCAGATGTTGTGGCTGCCGAGCGGCGTGAAGCCTCTGCGAGCGCCTCGTGGCCATTAGTGCAAGCCGCATCATCCCTGTAATGATGACACACACACACACACACACACACACACACACACACACACACACACACACACACACACACACACACACACACACACACACACACACACACAATGTAATGATGATAACTGCGCGCTATTGCATCATGATTTCGCGGGCAGCCCCTCGCACACGGCGGTGGCGAAGGCTATTATGGCCCCAGCTCATTGCTGTGAAACGTTTTGGTGCTTAAAGTCGAAAGGGTGAACAATTCTGCTTCCATTTGATGGCGGGACTAATCGTTTCGGGTTGCCATCATCAGTGGCGCTGTAATAATCGTTTCACGTTTTTTTCTCCCAAAACAGATGAGGGCCTGTCTTCTCTAAGAGAGAGAGAGGCTCATTTCCAAAAGAATGCCCCCGCCGCACATGCTGTATGATGATGACACACTCTGCTCATAGAATGAGCACATGAGTCTGCTCTGCTTGTGTGTCACAAGTCCTTTCACCTCCTGTTATACCAGAGATTCTTTAAGTATATGGAGATATGCCAACATAATAGGTTGCTATGGGCACCTAACGTGACCAGGTTCCGGTCTGCCTAAAGGGGCGTGTCATAATGCTCCCAGCATTGAATAGAACAGTCCTTAGGTCTGCCTAGGTCTGCCTAAAGGGGGATTTCCCCCCCCTCCCCCTTGAAATTGTAGAACCTGGAAACAATGGGCCAATGGAACCACTCTCTCTCTACTGTCTCTGGTTATACCTTACTGCAGGTAAAGATGACCTTACTACAGGTACCGGTATATATACCGTATATTACTATATGCACATAGGTCAAGTCAGTTACTACTACAGTAGTACTAATAGTAAATATTGCCGTACAAAGGCAAAGGACAGTAAGTACGTATTTGGTCGAAATTGACTTACTAGTGAAAATGGTCTTCATAACACCACAACAAACCCTAATCGTCCAAATGTGTGTCAAATGCGTATGCCAAACTTGCAGTAAATACCAATACCACTATACTACTAATGCTACTACACACAACACAACACAATACTACTAATGCTACTACTAGCACTAGTACTACTGAGACCAAAACTGTGAAGGCATTTTTACCAGTTTCAATGTTGGCGTAGTTACCTCACTTTGTCTTTGTACGGCAGTAATACTCACCATCAAAAAAGACAGAAAAAGTTAAATAAAAATCGAATCAGTCCAGACCCAACCACACAGTTCATTGTGCGGGACATTTTTTCACATCACCCCCATATCCATACACTTTGAGAGTTGAATTTGAACACTCTCATACAATTTTCAGCTGCTCTCAAGGTGTTGGGTTATCCTCAGCAACATGTGGGCTACTGTGCTGCCTCCTCTGCTGTGACAACCTGGGTGGTACCAGATCTAATGATGTTTCTTAGCGCCAATGTTGCCAGATGGAAAATGCAGAATTATCGTACCAAAACCTCAGAATTATCGTTTTTGAGGGCTTTCTGGACAGAAATGATCGTACAAGACTCAAATTGCTGTTTCAGGGCATCTAAATGAACTGAATGACAAGTCTGAAATTATCGTAAATATTTTTTTTTAATCTTACAGAGGACAAAATGGACAAAATTATGGTACAAATACGATAATTATCATACATCTGGCAACACTGCTTAGCGGTCAGCCATGTTGTGCCACCAGCTCACTGCAGCTAAACTTGTGTCGTGGCGTGCCCCACGAGACTGATGATCTGCAGCTAAACGCGTGTTTGCCCTCAAGACTGATGAACTGCACAGTGGGTCACACGCAAGTCTGGTTTAAGATGGCCCAGGGCCCCTAGGCTACAAGTTTCTGTAAGGGCACCCCCTGAAGGCAAATGTTGCAACAAAAGTACATAGGATAACATGTTTACCAACTGTAGAGAGGAGTATTAAATAGATTCAAAACGACACTCAATTTAATTTTTCAATATTTAAAGAAATTGAAAATACATTTTTAATATATTTCTTGTCACAATTCTGTAATTTTTCACTTGGACAGTCAGGGGGCCCCTGGCAGGTGGGGCCCCTGGGCTGCACCTATATCTAGCCTTTGCTATAGTCCCGGCCCTGGTCACGCGGGGCACTGGAAGAGAGAGGCGCAGGCAGGCAGGCACATTCACACATGTAATTAGCTTCCCCTGTGAGCAGCGACCCCTGACTCCTGACCACACATCTCCTCCTGCCTCTCAACAACCTTGCATCCCCTCACTACTACTGCTACTACTGTGGCCTTCCCAATCGGGCCCACCTGCCTGGTCATGGCTAACTGTAGGAACATACTGTGGGTGTTGAAACATCAAGGTTCTAGCATCAAAGAGAGACAGAAACAGAGAGAGACAGAGACACACACACACACACACACACACACACACACACACACACAGCCCCATGCGCCCCCCTCCACACACACACCCCCCTCATTATCATCCCAAATCCACTGAGCTCCATCCTCACTGGTTCACTCATATTCCTTCTGCTTCGTTCGGCTGCAAAATGAAATCAAATACTAAATAAACAAAAGGGAAGAGAAAAATCAACCTCTCTCTCTCTCTCTCTCTCTCTCTCTCTCTCTCTCTCTCTCTCTCTCTCTCTCTCTCTCTCTCTCTCTCTCTCTCGGCCACTTTAACCTCTCCTGCTCCCTGGCAGACGGCTGGCATGATTGTGCGTGGGCGCACCGCACCAGCGAGAGAGAGAGAGAGCGAGTGTTGAGCCGAGCGGTGAAGCTCAAGGAAGGCTGCCACTGTGTGGGGAGAGGCGGTAGTAGTCCATGCCATCCAGCCATGAATATTCATGCAGTGGCCATGACATTTTCCCCCATATCCTGTGCACATGAATCACTAATGTGCAGGAGAAAAGATAGCAAACGACAGACAGAGAGAGAGAGAAAAGAGAGTCAGCAAGGGGAGAGAGAGAGGGATGGACAGAGGAAGAATGATAGATAGAGAGAGATAAACAACAAAAAATGATGGGAAACGACAGATAGAGAGAGGGAAGGAGAGAGGGGGGGAAATGAAAGAAGGAAGGAAGGAGAGAGATATTTAAGAGAGAGAGAGAGAGGGAGAGGGAGAGAGAGAGAGAATCAGAGATATGGAGAGATAGGGATGGACAGAGGAAGAAAGATAGATAGAGAGAGATAGACAACAAGAAATGATAGGAAACGACAGACAGAGAGAAGGAAGGTCAGGGGGAAATGAAAGAAAAAAGAAAGGAGAGAGATATTTAAGAACAAGAGAGGGAGAGAAAGAGAGTCAGAGATGGGGAGAGAGAGGGATAGACATAGGAAGAACGATAGATAGAGAGATAGACAACAAAAAATGATGGGAAATGACAGACAGAGAGAGAGAAGGAGAGATGGGGGAAATGAAAGAAGGAAGGAGGAGAGAGATATGTATGAACTAAAGATGGAGAGAGAGAGAAAGAGAGAGATATATATAGAGAGGGATAGAGGGAGAGGGATAGAGTAAGAGAGGGCTAGAGAGCAAGAGAGAGATGGAGAGAGAGAGAAAGAGAGGGAGAGGGATATAGCAAGAGAGGGAGAGTGAGAAAGAGAGAGATTTGAACATCATTACAGAAGCAGTCTATAGGCCTTGGCAAGGAGGAAGGAAGTCCTACTGTGCTTCCAAGCCTGATGCTTCTGCAAATGCGGTATGAAGCAGTCGTGCTTGCTATTGTGCATGTTGAATGTGGATCTTTTTTCCCCCTCTATCCTCCTGTCTTTCTTTCTTTCTTTCTTGCCTCCTCCCGCTGTATAATACAGGAGGTGGTGGATCATAAAAGCGATGGATTAAAATTCAGAAAAGGTTACAGCTCCCAAATTTTTGGAGGTGAAGCCAAGCGTGGTGCCGCGCTTTTGTGTAAAGTCAGGTCATGTAGAAAGGGCTTGCGAGGAGAAAAAAAAGAAGGCAGAAAAAGAAAAAGAAAAAAAGAAACATTATTCTCAATTAAAGCAGTTTCTCAGTCAGAGCTGGTGAACCAAAAACTCATCAGCGAGGTCCTTCAGCGACCGGAAATACACTGGGCCACGCGATCAATAATTTGATTTGCATAGATTTGGGATTTGCATACTCGTCATTTGCCATCGACCGCCCAGATCAAAAGCAGTTTTTTTATTGGAGGTGTAATTCATCCCTTTGCTCAGGAGTACTTTTCCTTCTTTTTCTCTTCTTTCATTTCCCTTTTGAAGGTCTGACATAATACTTTAAGGCACCGGCAGGCTGCTATCAGTGTTGCCAGATTTGTCTGATCAAATCCCGCCCAGAAGGTTCTCAAAAACCGCCAAAATGCGCTAAATTCCGCCCAATTTCAACAAATTGCATTGGTTTCTATGGGCACAAAACGGCTAAAAAAAACGCCAAATGGCCAATTTTTCCCGTTTTTACCCCCACACGGCCATCCCAAGTAGCCCAATTGGGCGGGCAACCGCCCAATCTGGCAACACTGGCTGCTATATTGCTCCGAGTCTGACTGTGATGAAAAATGCAAGGCCCATCTCAGATATATGGATTCCACCCTTGACACTTACTCTGCCTCCCTGTCCCCCTCTCTTTCTCTTTCTCCCCCCTCCCTCTCTCTCTCCCTCTCTTTCTCTTTCTCCCCCCTCCCTCTCTCTCTCCCCCTCTTTCTCTCTCCCCCTTTGTCCCTCTACGTTTCGATCGTTTCCCCTGTCTCTCTTCATCTTTCCCTCTCAATCTGCTTTATCTTTTTCTTTCCCTCTCCTCTCTATCCAACCGATTCTCCTCTCACCGCACATCTCTCTCTGTCTCTCTCCCCACCTCTCTCTCTCTGTCTCTGTCTCTCCCCCCACCTCTCTCTCTCTCTCTTCTTCTTCTTCTTCTTCTCTCTCCACCCACCTCTCTCTCCTCTCTCTCTCTCTCTCTCTCTCCCTTCTTCTTCTTCTTCTTCTTCTTCTTCTTCTTCTTCTTCTTCTTCTTCTTCTTCTTCTTCTCTCTCCTCCCACCACCGCTCTCTCTCTCTCTCTCTCTCTCTTTCTCCTCCCTCTCTATTCCCGTAAAGGTTGCATATTTGATTTGCAATTTCGGACGCGGCGAGATGGGCGCTTCAGGGCTCCGGGCCAGCCGGAGGGCCATCCCATCAGTGGCCGCAGCGTGGGCCAATGCGGCGTCAACCCCTGCACGCTGGTGCACTGCCACAACGGGGCCACCTGCGTGGACGCCGGGTCCAGCGTCTAGAGAGTATACTATTCGTCATTTCATTATACTCTATAGTGTCTATTGGGTATACTACATATGTGCCATTTCATACTCTATAGCAGGGATGGGCAACTGGAGGCCCGGGGGCCACATGCAGCCCGCCTCCTCATTCAGTGTGGCCCGTAGATAAAATGTTAAAGAAACATAATGACAATAATATAATATAAACATTTTTTTTTTTAAATCAATCTGTAATAATTATACTGTTGTTGTCCAACAGAGAACACTCCTACTCCTACTAACATCGGCAGTCAGTAAGCAATCAACGGCACATCGAAGCCTGTGACTCTCTCTCTCTCTCAGATCTCTGGACATGTGGCACCCCCCGATGGTGCTGATGAAAAAATGTGTCCCTCCTTATCATGGAAGTTGCCCATCCCTGCTCTATAGCGTCTATTGGGTATACTACATATGTGGCATTTCATTATACTGTGGCATCTATTGGGTATACTCCATATGGAATTTCATTATACTCAGCGTCTGTTGGGTATACTATATATGTGCCATTTCATTATACTCTAGCGTCTTTTAGGTATACTACATACCGTATGTGGAATTTCATTATACTCAGCGTCTGTTGGGTATACTGCATATGGGCATTTCATTATACTCCAGTGCTTAGTGATTGTACTGTATGCCATTTCATTATACTCTATAGCAGTGATTCACAACCTATGGGTCGGGACCCAACCAAAGATCCACAGTGGGAGTCACAGAGCCCTCTTGAGTTTAAGGGGCTTTAATTTTGATACCATACGTATATAGCCCATGTTGAATAAATGACAAAGCATTTAAACTAATATATGCATAGAGGCAACACAATGTAAGTGATACATTAAACAGTTGTTCTATATTTGACAGAAGACAAATTCAGGAATAAAATGATAATTAATAAGTATCATGTGACTCCCTCTCGTGCGGCCGCTCGCGTGATTGGGTCACCATAGCTTACAATGGTAAAAATATGGGTCCCTGAAAAAAAAGGTTGGGAACCACTGCTCTATAGCTTCTACTGAGGACTTTGCCTTTCCACTTCTTCAAGCACTCAAAGCGCTTTACATTCCATGCCTCACATTCACCCATTCACACTCTCATTCACACACCGGTGGCAGTGGCTAGCCTGGTCCTGACCATTCCATAATAGTACCATTTCATTTCGTATTCATGTTCTGGAGGTTGTTTGATATGACGCGATTGCAGGAAGTGGTAAGGAAATTTTCGGAGAAATCAGGATAAGTTGTTGAACAAACATGTCTGACGTCTATCTTTGGCGATGTAGGACCGTTTAACAGACATGTCTGACAGAACATCCTACCGTAGGATAAAATTACAATGTAGGACTGTTTTTCATAACACCGGCCAAATCCTACTGGTCAACATCGCCCCACAGAAAACAGTTGCCAGACGTAGTGCGGAGCCAAGTCTCGTGACGGAGGACATAGTTTCCCATGGGAAACTATACACCATTTCATGTCAATCCAGCACCTAGTGAGTCTGCTACATACTGTATAAGGCTTAAGCCATTAAATAATACTTTAATGTCTAGTGAGTAAACTGCACACCATTTCATATCACTGCAGCACCTGCATTATACGCCATTCCATATTACTCTAATGCCTCTTTTCCACTGCTGGTTTTCTGGTAGGCCTACTGCTCAACTCAGCACGGCTCGGTCGCCACTTTTTGCTTTACGATTGAGCTGTGTTGTGCCTATTCGAAAGGCAAAAACTGGCGGACGCGTCGCACTTTGTCGAGCTATAGGCCTACCAGGAAATCGGCAGTGGAAAAGAGGCATAAGTGTCTGGAGATTCCCCGTGCAAAATTAGGACTTAAAAAAATAAATTAAAAAATATTGCCCATTTCACTGTGCATTTCTTCCCCACAAGAGGAGAGTGGCGCGGTGTAGCGTTTATCAATTCAGACAGTAGCCTGTTTTATATGAAGAGTTGGGGATATTTTCGGATCAATAACTAAGGAAGCGCAGTGAAAAGTTTCCCATGGGAGGAGAGCAGACTGACAAGGTGTCTGTTTTAATGAAGTTAATGGCGAGGCGAGGCATTTAGAATTTTGGCAAGATGCACAGGGTATTTTTTTTAAATCTGTAGGAATCATCATGCCAACTTCAGCATAATCTAGTGGTCAAGTCAGACGTGCCTATATCGGACGTGTAGAACATTGGGGCGACTGACTTGACAACCAAATGCGATAGACTTAACGACTGGCTCTTGACTTGACAACCGAATGCGATAGAACTAACGACGGTGTCTTGGCCATAGCAGAAAACTTTGTTTTAGCCATTAAAGCATTGAAATAATGCCTAAAATAACTTTCAGACAGTGTGGCAACCGTGGTAAAAGTGGGATAATTGACTTCACGGTGTGCGTATAACAGGAAAAATAATGCACACCGAGGTGTAACGGCCACTCCGCTTCGCGTCGTGGCCGCATCACCACCTAGGTGTGCATTATTTTTCCTGTTATACGCACACCGTGTCGTCAATTATCCCTTACGTATTGGACAGGGGGGCCCTTTTAGACGACTTTGTCCTGGGTTCGGCCAAAGCTGCCAGCGGCCCTAGCCTGATTATCATCGACGTTCAAATCTCTTCGAGACTTAGTCTGACCAAGAGCATAACAATTAACCCTTTGAGGTGTAAGGACTTTCCACAGGTTCTTCTAGAATTTTATTTGAACACCCTACTGCTCCCATGGACGTCTGTGTTAAAAATCTTGCAAAGTCCTTATATGAAAACTCAAAATTTGGGCAAAATTCCAATCACATATTCGTGATGATAGAGTTCTACTCCTCAAAGGGTTAACATTTCCCAAACGTAATGGTTGACCTTCCTTCCCTCATTTGCTGATGGTTGATGCTTCCCGATATTCCGTATTTGCGGGAACTCAGAAAGTACTTGCATTGCTCTTGAACTGTACTAGTTGCAACGCCGAAGGTGTTGCGTCACTAGGAGGGCGCGGCCTGGCTACAGCGGCCCTGCGCATACATGACTAATACTGCACCTGTGCCTCAGTGAGCATTACATACTTCATGGTCCCAGCAGGTGCTGTATCTACTGATTGCAATGCAAATATAAATAATAATACAATGTAATGCAATGCTGCTATAGGCTGAAGGGTAAAGAGAAGACACAGGACTGAATAGAGGAGCAAATAGCTAATAGCTCTAATGACGGGAATAAACACACCAATAGAGACGATGTATTGCTTGTATGCAGCTGCATGTCCAATTACCTACAGCTTGAAAAGCAAAGCAGTGAGTGCAGCATAAAGACGCACCGGTGCAAATAAGGTATAAGGAGTGAGCTCAACAAGCAGTGTTGCCAGATGTGTCTGACCAAATCCCGCCCAAAAGGTTATCAAAAAACGCCAAAATGCGCTAAATTCCACCCTATTTCAACAAATTGCATTGATTTCAATGGGCACAAAACTGCAGAAAAAAACGCCAAATGGCCAATTTTTCCCATTTTTACCCGCAGACGGCCATGCCAAGTAGCCCAATTGGGCTGATAACCACCCCATCTGGCAACACTGGCAACAAGGCCAGTGGAATGCAGTAATTACACAGCACTCCTGCTACTGTTCCAGGATATTCCATCATATGCGACTGCTCGAGATGAAAGGCTAATCTTTTAGAGTAGAGCAGGGTTTTATTTTATGTATTTTTTATCAGCCATCTACCATCCGAGCAGTGCACAGTAAGTCACACTGGCATGGAGCACACTGGACGTGTTACAGTTTGTGTGTTACATTTGATTATTTGCTGCTGAGCACATTGCCTCATCAGTTTGAGTCGTGACGCACAGGCAGATGGAGCACTCTGCATATGCTTTATATGGAATAGGAAAGCTGTACAATAGAAAAACAATGTAAAGGAGCTGTACAAAAGATGAAACTACAACATCCATGATATTCAAGGGCCAGGATCGGCAATTACGTTTTTTATGACAATGGCATCGTGGACCATGGCCATGTTTTATACTGTGGAAAAAACTTTTTTTTCTTCTATTATATTAAAAAGCAAAGTTATTTAACCCTATACAAATACATTATTATAAAGTGTTACCAATGTATTTAACAACGTCAGACAGGCTTTCTGTATGCCAGAATGCTGACTTCGCAGAGAGTGCATCTAAGAATTAAAACATGAGGTTTCAAAAGTATAGTAAAATAATCTTTCAAATAATAAATAACATCACTCCACGGGCCAGATATAATTCATGGCGAGCCAGTTTTGGGCCCCGGGCCGCTAATTGCCTTCCACTGTCCTAGGGAGTGAAACATTCATGTAACCCTAGGGATTATTGTTATCCAAAGGACTAAAAGTTGGAGTTCATTGTCTCAGGTGACACAGAACATGTTTTAATGTGGTGTGATGGAGTGGCCATCACTCTGGTTGTGTGTGCGCTCTTACGGTCATACCAACGAGCCTAGCTCTTTAGTGTAGTGGTCAGAGAAGTACCCCAGTCCCCTGGTTTTCCATGAGCACCAAAGAAAGCAGACATTCAGGGGACAGCGGCAGCATAGTGCATACTCACCCAATTTAAGATTAGGACAGCAAACAATTCCCCCTTAAACAGAGCAGGCAAAATGCCGAGGAGTAGCCCATGCCATGTCATACACAACAAGGGCGAGCAGGGGAGGTGGTGGATTATGAAGAAGCGAGCAGCCAAGGGTTGGGAACAAAACAGAGGACTTTCAAAAGGTGCCAAATTTGGAATTAACCAATATGAGAAGCAAGGAGAGTTGATTCTAGAGCACCTGAGACAAATAATAAGAAGCAAGCTCTTAAACATACTCACATGCTGGGGACCTCACTCCATGTGGGGCCTTAATCCTGGACCCCACATGTTTTCACCCCTTTTGTTTGGGTAGTTTTGTTGTTACAGGTATAAGTAAAAGTGTAAAAACATTTCCTCACTGACAGGTTAGGGTTAGGGATTGTTTTGGTTTGGGCACAGTTCAGCATTCTTTAGCTATTGGTAGGGTTAATGTGGGTAGCCATGGCTCAATGGCTAGAGTACTGGTCTTTAAATCAGAGAGATGCAGGTTCAAATCCCACCCTTACCAGCACCATGGCGAAAGTGCCCTTGAGCAAGGCACCTAACCCCACATTGCTCCAGGGCCTGTAACTAATACCCTGTACCTAATATTAATTGTGAGTCATTTTGGACTTTAAAAAAGCGTCAGCTAAGTGTAATGTAATGTAATGTAATGTGAATGGAAGGGTCCCACAAGGGTCGGGCTGTGTGTGTGTATGTGCTTGCGTGCATGCGTGTTAGCAGGCATGGCTGAGAGGAGTGGAGCAGTCACTTACATTTGCATTTCAGCAGGTGGTACCTATCCTCATTACATTAGCTTTAGCACCCTCTAGAGTGTATTAGCTTACAGTATAGTAGCAAGCGCCTCATTTCAGCACCATGTGCTGTCTGTCACCCGCGAACAGGAATTTAAATGCACAGCTGTTTGGTCTGTGTTGAGCTTTATTGCGATGTGTGTGAAACATGTAATGTAGTATCCCTGTATAGTTGTTCTTATTATTAACTCGACACTAGTCTTTAGATGTTGGACTATCCTGTCTTTTCACATTCAACAGAAGTACTCCGTTGTCAGGTGCAGCGCCAGGAGCGAAGGAAAAGCAGCCTTTTGTTTGACACTGGAATCAAAGTAGGGGTTTTTTTTTCACCTTGAGGTACAGGGCTTCTCATAGGTAATTAGTGAAGATGTCTATTTCAACTGCGTTATACACCTCATGGGCTCTCTCAGCACTGCAGTGTTAACTTTAATATTTCTCTACCTTCAGTGCCATGAAGACCAAGCTGATATTACTCTTACGGGACTCCTGTGTTATATCCAGTTCTTTTTCTTCTGATTTTCATTTTGTAATAAACAAGAGAGGTACACAAACATCCCAAGACATGTCGCTATCTAGTCGTATGAAAGCAACCGGAGGCTTAACGGGAAAGGCTTAGCGGAATCCCTTCCCCTCTCTCTCCTACCCGGCTTCACTCCCACCGCAACCAATCAAAGTTATTGTGTTGTAGCGTAGCGAGCTGCAGGCGAAAGCGGTGGGGATAGACTGTGCTTAATGTGGTGACAAAATGACATGTGGGGGTGGCTGCCACATCAATCTCAGTGGCATCAGGCGGAGCTATAGGGGGGGCAAGCAGGGCATTTGCCCCAGGGCCCTCCTGTATTGGCGGTGGGGTCCCTATTGCGACCTTGTCAGGCCATATGAGGGCCCCTATCATTGTCTTGCCCTGGGGCCCTGTGTGTGATTGTTCCGCCACTGCTCAGAGGCATCAGGCTCGGCATCAGGCATCAGACTGGACTAGGCTGGGCTGGGCTGGGCTGGGCCGTCTGGACAGCAAGGCTGATTGAGAGAGTTCAGGTCAGCTTACAGCATCCTGTCTCACTAGTCTAATTAGCTGAAGTGAAGGTGTGCCGTGTGCGTGTAACGTGCGTGCTTGCGTGCGTGCGTGCGTGATGAGTGTCCTGAGGGAGAAGCTGAAGTTGAATATGCAAGTAGTATCAACTGCATTTCCGTGTGTTACATGTTTATATTATCACATTTCTGTGGGCATTACACAAATACACTATATTGAAGTAAGTTGTCACTTCATGTAACATAAAAGAGTGGGTGGCCAGGTGCCTTAATGCAAAGGTAAAAAGAAACAAAATGGACGTGAAGGTAAGCACATTAGTACGGTACATTCTTTGGCGCATATTTTAATTCAGAGAAATGTACTCGTTTTCCGCCGTTATGCAATCCTGCCCACATAAGATGAGATAACTAGCGTTTCCCTCCACAGCTCGAGCAATTACCAGATAGCATGTACTCATTAAAAGCTGCCCTTGTCAGCAGCTTCATGTACTAAGGGGAGAAGTGCTTACAGAAAATCTGCCGTGTTGGCTGGCCACAAGACCCCGTGAATCTGTTGCTGATGTCGTGGTTGTTGCGCCCTGTGATCCACTAACCCACCTCATCGACGCAGATGGGTGTCCAAAGTTATGGTGCGAGAAGACTTGCACCCTGTTGCAACCCTCCTAGCTTTGACTCTGCCATATCCAGAGGGTATTCATGTGCTAACGGGGGTATTAGAACTCAACTCACTGACGTGCTGTCCTGCTACACTTATTACTCCCCTATTTTAGCCATTAAATGCATAAAGTAGGCTATGTATCTGCAGGAACAAATTTAGAGCTGTTTTGTCAAAGATACACTCTACTTCTCTTCAGCCCTATGTGGTTATAATCATGTGAATATGATTAATTGTAATGCTTGATATATGAAGCTGCCACTTCTAAAGCGTTTCTCAATGGCTCAACTAAAGCCCTCCAGGGGGCGTGGTGGTGGTGCTTAGTTGCCATTGGGAGGCATTTGTCCTTTTTACTTTTTAATGCTAAGGGGGGTGTTGGCAGGCTAATGATGAGGTTAAGGGGGCATTGGGAGGCTTATGATGAGGTCTACGGGGCGTTTATTCAAAAAAGGTTGAGAACCACTGTTCTAGAATGTTCCCCTGTGTAGGTCTATAGATGCTGACATGCATGTATGGTCTTCCTCTTCTCAGCTGCCAGTGTCTGTTCGGATGGAAAGGAGCCTTGTGTTCCGAGAGGGTCTCTGTGTGCGACGCTGAACACAGTCCCCCGCCCCTGTGCGCGAAAGGTTCCACCTGCGTGCCACTCCCCAAAGGATACACCTGTCTGTGTCCGCTTGGCACGGCCGGCCAGTTCTGCCAACAAGGTCAGTCAAAAGTCACCATTGCCTCTTTTCCACTGCCGCTTATCTGGTAGGCCTACAGCTCGACACAGCGTGACTCGGCCACCACTTTTTGGTTAACGATTGAGCTGTGTCGTGCCTATTCGAAAAGCAAAAATGGTTGCCGAGTCGCGCTATCAAGCTGTAGGCCTACCAGATAAATGTATCAGATATAGGTCAGTGAAAGAGAGACAGGAAATGAGTGGGGAGAGAGAGTCAGGTAAGGATCGGCAAATGCAGGACTGGGACCCGGGACGCCGGCGTAGTGGACCAGTGCCCTACCATTAGGCGATGGTAGGGCCGTCCATCCTCTTCTTCCCTTCTCCTTCTCTTCCTTTCTCCTTCCCTTGTACTTAATCATTGTGACTGCAGAAAGAATTGGCTGTATTGTCATTTCGCCAACAGCTAGCTAAAGTTGTCTTTTTCTTCTTCCTCCAAGAGGCGAGAGAGGTAAACCTGTGGGATGGGGAGTGGATTATACCCACCCAGCTGTTACTGAGCCTCTCTGCCTCAGCTGCGGCAGAACAGGACACCACATCACATCCGGCCACCCTTGCTTCTTACTTAGCCAGACTATCACAAGACACAATGGACTGGAGGGACAACTTCCCCTCTGCCAATTCAAATAATTTGAAATGTGTTCTTGGGAGGCGAAAAAAAAAAACACACACACACTTGTCTTGACTTAATTGAAAAGTAAGCTTTGGCAGTATGCTGAACTGTTTCTGTAAGTGGTATCCTATTACAGCGCAAACATTTGGATCTTATTTTATATTCAAGTGGTGGAGTTAGTGGAGGATGCAATGAACACAGCATGCTAAAATGACTGAGACTATCAAGGAGGTTGTCTGAAGAGCTCAAAATTCACCATTCAGGGCGTTTTCGTTTAAAAACAAATAAATAAATAAATCTCATAGGTTATGGCATTCAGGTTCAGTGTGTCCCCTGTTTTAAAGACCAGAAAACGCCACTGGCTGAGAGGCTGAAACAGACAAGTAGTGGGAGTGAAGTGCAGAGGTGGAGGCCTACTGTTTTACTGTGGCAGTGGGAGCATAGTAGCCAAGTAGAAATGCTCATGTACTCTACTGATGTACTAAAATGCAGTACCTGTACTTTATTGGAGTGTTATTTTTTCCTCTTAATTCCACTTTAACTTCACTACATATTTAATACTTTACTACTTTTATACTTTATGGTTTCATACATTTTTATATACTGAACAGTAAGTAGTTTATGAACAGTAAAGCAGGAGTAAGTTAACCTGAAGGCAGTGGTTCTTACTTACTGTATCATTGAGTGGTTCACTTGTTTACAGTTGCACAGCAGGGACTTTTGTACTTTTGTTTTCAGAACTTCAGTAGCAGTTTTCAAATAGTTCAATTTGAACTTTCTGTACTTACTTTCAGTACTAGAGCAGTATTTCTAAAACATGTCTACTTGCAATACTTAAGTACAAGACATTTTGACAACTTTTGTACTTCCACTTGACTTCAGTATATTTTAGAAGAGCACTTCTACTTCTACTCTAAGCTAGTTTCTTGATTTAGTACATGCACTTCTACTCCACTCCTCCAGTCCAGTACTTAATATTACTGGTCGTGGTTCAGGCCTACTACCTTGTTGTGGAAGTGGGAGTAATATCATGGTGGAGGTTTACTGTCTTGCTGTTGCTCTTGTCATTGGGAGTAATGTTGTGGAGGAGGTGAAGGGTTCTTTCCATTATGCATTCCATCCTCGAGCCTGTGATTGTGGCCTTGCGTTTTGCTGACGCCCAGCATCGGTGGAGGAAACAATAAAGTTTCCCTGCTGTCAGCCTAGCCACAACAACTTTAGGGCGACTATTCTTCATTCACCATCCCAACGATTGCAAATGAGAAAATTATATTAAAATTGCCCTTTTGCGAGACATTGAAATACACTTATGTCGTCAGTGATGTCATCACAAGGCCACAAGCAGGCAAGGGAACAAGGGAGGGCGGGAGTTAGGATATTAGAAAGGACCCGTTCTGTCTCACTACAGCTCTTGTTCAGGGCAGAGTGAGGAGTTGGGAGCTATATTATTTCTCAAGTCTCCCACCACTAAGCTACTTCCATTCTGAAATCTGCCTTTAAAAACCTGAGGTGGGATTTCCCCCCCCCCTCATTTGTATTCACAAAATGTTTCTTCTGTGATGCAGAAACAACACAGTGCAGAGAACTATATCCCAGGCAGATAGTTAGAAAACATCGGCGCAGAGCTTGGAAACACAACAGTAATTAACTATAAAAAAGTGCAATTAGAGAGTTCCTGGATGGGAACATCTTTTGGTCAAGAAAATGTAGTGTTCAGCATTCCGAGTGTGTAGTAAGTGTACAGTATCTGCCATGGCAAGCTTTCCGTCACCGTCAGCGTTCTTCCTCTCCAACGCATTGAGTGCTCCAGTGGGTGGATTTAGATAGAAATACATTGTGGATATGGGCGCTGACCTTTCTCTGCACTGGATGTCTTTTAAACACTCTTTAAGACCCTTAGAGGGCACAAGAGAACCTTAGAATTGAATCTTTTTTTTTTTACCCCTGGTCTTCCTTTTTACTCTGGACACTAAAAGATTGGAGTGTCTAAGAGCAGGGCTTACATCTCCAGGGGGCCTGGGGGAACTGAAGAGCGGAGCTGGGGATCAGAGCTCTGGGCTTGGCTCTCCGCCGGGCGCTTCCATCGCCTCCCATCCCCTCCCCTCCCTCAAGTCGCTCTGGCTCTTCCTCCCCCATGTGTCCCTTGCTTCAGTCGCCTGGTGTCAGCAAGACGCTAAACCCTGCCCCACAGAGTCAGCATAAAGAGAGAAAGAGGGAGGGAGAGAGCGTGAGAGTGAGAGTGAGAGTGAGCATATGGGTGTTTTCATGGCCAATTACACCAAGAAAAAGCCTTTTACCACATTCTAAGCATTTCTCTCTCTCTATTTCCCAGTGTTCTCTCCACTCCCAGTTCTGCTGTTAATGGCATTTATAAAACTGAAGTGGATCTCAAATCTTCTCTATCTACTCCACAGTCCATGGATATATCCATACCCATTGCAATGTTTTTGTCATTTCAATTTGCCTTTGTCTTTATACTTGATTGTTGGTTTATGTACAGTAATAATCCATTGGTTATGAGAAAATGCCATATGTGTAGGTTCCTTACACATAGAATAAGACAGAGATTTGATGTCTGGTGAGTGAAAAATGTATCGTTTTGCTTTTGTGATGTTACAGCTTTGAGCATCAGTGATCCCTACTTCAGCGGTAACCTCTCCTCCTGGATGTCATTCACTCCCGTCAGTGTGAGGCACAAAACGCACCTTCAGTTGCAGTTCCAGACGCTGGCACAAGAGGGCATCCTGTTTTACATGGCACAGCATCTCTCAGCTCGAGCAGGTAGGTCACACATTCATATTCATAGACATACTACACTACCTTGTGTACTAAATGTGTGTACACACACACACACACATTGCTAATCATTTTATAGTTGGTGTTTATTAAAATTGTATTTAACAAAGAAAACTACATGTAGCCTAATAGAAATGTATTGCTGCCTGTTCTCAAACAGGTTTGTAGATAAAAGTCTGTGCAATGACACCTGCAACAGTTGCCGAATTCAGAGTAGCCGTTAAAAGCCAATGTACAGTATGCAAACACCAGAATGGACATCAGTCACATCTAAACAGCTTGTATTTATCCGTGCATGCTTTTGTGTTACATTCTGCTGAGATCAGCCAATGATTACAGGGATGTCCCTTTATGCTGTTTGTACTGTGTGTTTCAAATAGGAAAAAACGTAAAGTACTCAATTGGAACAGGCCAGCTGGCTTTTTAAAATAACAAACAATTTCAATTATTCACCAGTAGGCTACATAGCTAGTTCTAGGAGGAGGGCCAGTGTAGGCCAGGGCCCCTGGGAGCGTGTCTATGTTCCCACAGCCCATTGGTCCCATATCACTAAGACTTTTAACATTAATATTTAGGCCCATTGGTCCCACGGCTTATACCTGCTGGCCCATGTTCCTACATTTCTACGAATTTATTCAAATTTAGGCCCTATCTCCCATGGCAGGGAATAAGACATGTTCTCTTAGTTTACTTGGACACGTGGGAACATGGAGTTGTGGAACATAGGGCCTATATTTGAATAATTTCTTAAAAATGTGGGTACATGGAGCAGCAAAAACAAGCTGTGAGACCAACGGGCTGTGGCAACACAGAGCTGACCCCGGGCCCCTTGTAGAATTGCTCCTAGCTGGCCCCTGTGAGCAGAGGCGATTCTAGGGCAATGTGGGGCCCCAAGCGGAAATTCAAAGGAATGAACATTTGAAACAAAATTGCCACTATATATATAGTAAAGTGTGAGCTGTTATTCACTATATAGGGGCTTGGCTTGCCTGGTGACAAGATTCACCTCTGCCTGTGAGTAGCACTGAGCAGCCAATGATTCTGGACCCAGGAGTTACAGCAGTGACCATCTATTATAGTGGGGTCGTAGGCATGTGCATTTTTTCTCAGTCATTTCAAATTTGTGTTAAAGTTTGGTTTTCACTCCCAAGTTGAAGTTTAGGGTCTATAGAACAATTTGGGTTCGAGTGTCAAACACACAGATAACAAAATGGCCTGCAGGGGGCGCTCTAAAATATATAAACTGCTATAACTTTTTATTAGTTTAACCAAATTTAACATATGAGGTATGCATGGATTCAGCATTAAGATGAGGAGCTGGTGAGCTACGTATTTGGTTACCAGATTAAAACACACTATGTCATAAACACACTTTTAGCCCATGGACAGCAAAATTCAGGGTTTTTTTTAGATAAAGGGTGGAAATGCCCTCCAAGTTGCAATGAAACATCATTTATTGTTACAAGTTATTGTAAATTAAGCCTGGTATATCATTCAACTTGATTTGTTCAGAATATCCCTGAAGCACAAAGATACCTAGGATACCTATACGCAAATATGGCTGCATAAAGCCTATGTGATATTTAGGACCCAACTTGCAACTTTGAGTTCATGAATTTAGGATCACGAGTATCAATTTTTTTCGATGAAGCCATATTCTATTCACACATAAAATCACAAAAAAAAACGTTATATCTGTAAGAAAATAAATCAATAATAATAATAATAATAATAATAATAATAATAAGAGTGCATTTCCGGAGAGACAATGCTATTGGTATGCTTGCGGATTATGCACACACACACACACAGAGCTGTTGTATACACACACAGAAACATGAGGGAAAGAGATAGAGGTGTGTGTGTGTGTGTGTGTGTGTGTGTGTGCGTGCGTGCGAGAGAGAGAGATGTGTGTGTGTGTGTGTGTGTGTGTGTGTGCGCGTGCGTGCGTGCGTGCGTGTGTGTGTGCGTGCATGTATGGAGATGCTTCAGGTGCCTTTCAGGAATGGGTGTGTAGGGAGAGGTAAGGGTGGGATTCGAACCTTCAACCCTCTGACAGACCCTACCCAGTAGGCCACTGCCACTTACTGACAGCAGAGGTCTAAAGTTCTACAAGGCTGCATGTGTGTGTGTGTGTGTGTGTATGACTGAAGATTCTAAAGGTGACAGTTTGGCAGTCAATAGCTGAGTAATATGTGCAGCCTTATTTTTACGCTGTCATATCTCCAAAAGTTTTGCAAGTTGTCAGATGATATTGACACACAAATGGCACAAACCTGCTCTTCATGTCAACGCTGAGATCACTTTTCTTGGCCAAATGGTTCAGTCAAAAAATGGACATATTCAGGCCTATGCGCTGAGCTGTTCACACATTTTTTTGTGAGTGAATGGGGTCACATCATAGGGATTTTAAAACTGCTCTCTTTGAAACATTTTTAAGAGTTGGCTTATGATCTTCACACAGTTTGTACTCAGAGCCAATACCTCTCTAACAATGCCTTTACCTAGTTGATACAAAAACCCCAGGACAGGTCACCTCTCACTCTAACTGCCACAGTTTGTGACATTATCATCTTGACCATTATACCATTAATTTCAATGAGGGGGAAAACAGAGAGAAAACTGAGGGAAAACAAGTCTGGTGAACGAATGAAAGGTGGTAGGCCAGCAAAAAATACTCCACCCTGAGACCTTTTCGAGCCGTTCGTTTTGGCACTCGAACCGTGTCTCTATCTCGAATGCTGCAACGATTCAAAGCCGTCGTACTAATGAATGGCGATTCCCATATGCCGGGGTGAATGGAAAAATGTAGAATAATAATAAACTGTTGATGAACAATTAAAATGCTTTCCCGCAAGCATACTAAATAAACTGTTGGAGAACAATTAGTATGCTTACTGGGGGCAAGCAGAGGCCTTTGGCAAGCATACTAAATAATACTATAGGACTATTTCATACATGGTAGACACAATCATCTGCTCTAAGAACTGTCCATTTGTTACCAGCGTAGTTGACAGGAATGAAAACCGTTCTTATCTGCATTTGCCAGAAATGCCTGCCAATCTGGTAACAAATGAACAGTTCCCAGATTTGGACTACACTACCAAAGCAATGCAGTTGCCAAAGATGTTTTCCAACTAGAGGTGAAGTGCAGCTGTACTAGTACTTGTACAAATAGACCTGCCAGATCTCGGTGCAAGTGCATGAAGGCAGAGTTAAAGTGCACACATCTGTGCAAGTGCACATACAATTTCTAAGACAGACCACTGACTGTTTTTGCATCTGTTCTCTGTCATAGTTATTGTAGAGTGGAGTATTGGAATAAATGTTAGCCCTATGGTCTTCTGTTTACTTTTTGAATGCAAGAAAAAATGATGTTCCCCATAGTATTTATCATCATCATCATCATCATCATTATTACTATTATTATTATTATTATTGATTTACTTTCTTCCAGATATAAAGTGTTTAAGTTGTGAATAAAATGATGGCTTGATTGAAAAAAAGCTGGTACTCATGATCCTAAATTCATAAACTCAAAGTTGCAAGTTGGGTCCTAAATATCACATAGGCTTTATGCAGCTATATTTGTGTATATGTATCCTAAGTATCTGTGTGCTTCAGGGATATTCTGAACAAATCAAGTTAAGTGATAACCCAGGCTTTATTTACAATAAATTGCAACAATGAATTATGTTTCATTGCAACTTGGAGGGCATTTCCACCCTTTATCTTAAAAAAGCCCAGATTTAGCTGTCCATTGGCTAAACGTGTGTTTATTACATAGTGTGTCTTTAATCTGGTAACCAACTATTTAGCCCACTGGTTTCTCCTCTCCATGCTGAATCCATACATACCTCATATGTTAAATTTGGTTTAACTAATCAAAAGTTATAGCAGTTTATATATTTTAGAGCGCCCCCCGCAGGCCATTTTGTTATCTGTGTGTTTGACACTCGAACTCAAATTGTTCTATAGACCCTAAACTTCAACTTGGAAGTGAAAACCAAACTTTAACATCAATTTGAAATGACTGAGCCTATTACGACTCCACTATTATCCTTTTTCTCCGCACAGGGGATTTCCTGAGCGTATCTCTGACCTCAGGGTATGTTCAGCTGCGCTACAACCTGGGAGACGGCACCTTCACGCTGCGGTCCAGAAACAAGGTGGACGCCAAAGGTCGCGTGTGGCACAGCCTGCAGACGGGCCGAGAGGGCGCGTACAGCTACCTCGTCCTGGACGGACAGGCAGTCACCCGGAACAACACTGAGGTCATGACGACCCTCGACGTGTCCACAGACATCTTTGTGGGAGGGGTGTCGGACCTGAGTGCCGTCTCTGCCAGCGCGGTGGAGAATGAACCGAGCGGCTTCACCGGCTGTATCAGGGAGGTCGTCGTCAACGGACATGACCTTGACCTCAGCGAAAAGGGGGCGACGGGCGGTGCCAACATCGGCGACTGGGATGGAACGGGTTGTGGGTACAAAGTCTGCCAAAACGGCGGATTCTGCCGCCCTGTTGGCGCCACCTCATTCACCTGTGCGTGCCTGTCCAACTGGACGGGCCCTAGGTGCGAGCAGTCCGTGTTCTGCGTTGGCAACCAGTGTCGTCACGGCTCCCTCTGCGTCGCCAACGCCACCGGCCGCTCCTACACCTGCATGTGCTCGCTCGGCTGGAGCGGGCCGTACTGCGACGCGCCCGTCACCATGGACGCCGTAAGGTTCGTGGGCAACTCCTACCTGAAGTACAGAGACCCGCAGTACTACCAACGCAACCTCAAGTACACCCAGATATCCCTCAACTTCAGCAGCGGCCGCGAGGACGGCGTGATGGTGTGGATGGGCCGGGCGCAGCGGGAGGACGACGACTACCTGGCCTTGGGGCTCAGAGACGGCCACCTCCAGATCGCCATCAACCTGGGAGAGAGGATCCCCGTACCGCTCCTCTACCCAAACGCCAGCCTGTGCTGCAACACCTGGCATCACGTCACTCTCATCCACAACAGGACCCTGATCCAGGTGCTCCTGGATGGCGAGACGGTCCTCTTTGAGGACGTGGATCCCTTCGAGCGCTACGTTGCCATAAATCACGACGGCGTTTATTATTTTGGAGGCTTTGAGCTCAACCGAGACGTGTCAGCCATAACATCTGGTCTGTTTTCTTCAGGGTTTCAGGGTAGCATTAAAGATGTGGTTTTATTCCAAGATGCTAGAAAGCTGCAGTTTCTACAAAGTTATGAGGGCTTCAATGTTTACAAGGGAGAAGATTAGCTAATTAAATATTTATAACTTAATACTACTACTCATATTTTTATTTTTGGAGCTTGTTTTCCCCAAACGATAGAATAGAGATTCATTCAGATCTTTTACTCATTTATAGTTTCTTTTTTTTTACTCTGACTCACAGTACTGTACAGTTTCTTTTCTTTTGTCTTAGAAATCGGTTGTTAGACTACTGCACAATATGCCTCTAACTTTAGCATCTAGTGTGTATAATTTATTTATTATTATTACTAATTGAAAGTTGTAGTCCTAATTTGATATAAGCGTTGATCCTGTAATTGGCCATAGGTTTCCTTGAATTGAGTACATGATGGTGCTGTCATCCTCTCTTCATTTTCATGCCCAGACTTGCGGTAGCAGTCTTTGCTTCTGTTCACACCAAGTTAAAATATAGAAACAGTACTGATGTCAAAAAAAGCATTTGTAATGATAGCACATGTATCATTATTTATTGTTTTCTATATGTCATGGGTTAAGTTCTCTCAGTCCTTATTATAAACACTGGAGTTAGTCGCTAGATAAAATGTATTTTTCACAATCATTTTTTTATGAACAATAAAAGCCTAGCTTTATTATTATGAACTGTACACAGAAACACAAGGTGCTGGGTGCACACTTGATTTATAATGTGCATGACGAGCCAAAATGTACAAAGACAATAATTACCTTAAAACAAACAGGGGGCAATATAGGTACAGGGGGAGGGAGATGGAAAAGGACATTTAAAAAAAATACAGGAGAGGAGAAATAACAGCAGAGAGGTTGATGGGACTGGAATTTAAATCATGCAGAGTAAAAAATGTTCTTATTGACTGTTTCATAGATATGAGCAATGACTGCTGTGTGTGTTGTCAGTGCAAGCAAAACCATTAAAAATGAACCTTTTCATTTCCCTCTGAATTAAAAACACAACCAAAGTGTTCTTTTTTTTGTTTCCCCTCCCAAAGAGTCTTTTTTTTTTTTTTTAAGAAAAAAGCTGCACATTTGGACATCAATAATAATTCTACAGACATTTTATCTATGGTACTGAAAAATAAAAACAAGCTTTTGTAAGGAAAAAAGGCATTGAAGCAAATGTTTTCTTTTGTATAGTTTTTTGCTTGTGTGTGTAAAAAAACAAACTCAAGAATGTCTGTCTTTTGACCTCTTCTTTTTCTTTTCATGTCTGTGTTTGTCCCTGTCTTTGTCCTTGTGACGGCCGCTCGAGTCCTCCCCGTGATGGTGCCGGTCTTTCCGCTTCTCCGAGTGACGGTCCTTGGAGTGCTTGCGGTCCTTGTGGCGTCGTTCTATACTCTTGCTCCTGCTGCGGCTGCGACTCCTGCTGTAACTCCGACTGCGGCTGCGGCTCCTGCTCCTGCTTTTACTCCTGCTGCGACGCTCGCGCTTCCGCTCGTAATCCCGATCGTGCCGCCGGCTCTTCTTCTCATGCCGGGACTCGCTGTGGTGCCGCGGCCGGCTGTGATGTGTGTCGCTCTTCTTGTGCCCGGAGGCGTCCTCCGGGTGCTGGCGCGGCCTCTCCCAGGGGTCGTGGTAGCGCTGTGGCTCCGGTCCCTTCTCCTTCGGCGAGACGTGAGGAAGCGGCACGGGATCGGCAAAGCCTTGATTCCCAAACGATATTGGTGGGCGAGGAGGAGGAAGCATGCCCAGGGGGGGTGGGGGAAAGCCGGCCGGGAGAGCAGGAGGACCCACTGGAGGCGGAGTCCAGGAAGGAGACGGAAGAGGACCTGGGGAAAACATCATGGGAGGAGGCGGCGTCGGGAAGCCCATGTTTGGAGCCATCGGTGGCGGCACTGACAGGAAGGGTGGCGGATTGCTCGGGGTGGGGTAGTTTGGCATCGGTGGTGGGGGGCCGTGGCGAAAGGGGGCATCGTGGAGACCTGGGGCACGGGGACGAGTGAACGGAGGGGCAGGGGAATGAAACAGCTTAGGAGGGGGAGTGTTGAGCATAGGCGGCCGGGAAGACATCAGGGAGTCTTTGCTCTTGCAGTTGGATGAAATGGTCTTGATGCTTTGGATGTCGGTCATGGGTCTGTAGTCGTTTAAAGATGGATCTGAGGAGGAAGGCATTGACGCCGCCGAGAGGGAGCCCCCACGCATGACATCTTTTGACTGGTCCGGCACTCTTGGATCCTTCATATCCATATGTTCTGGAGCTGCATCCTTCAGCCCAGTTAATGTCTTGGCATCATTTGGTTCTGGACTAGTTGTGGGACTGGCAAAACCTTTAATCTCCTCTGCAGTGGAGTCCAGCACGGCAGCGGTTGTGGAGTCCGGTTTAGGAGGTTCATCCGGGACATCTGGGCCAATCAGAGAATCCTCTTTCATTAATGAGTCCGATGTGGCGGGTAGTTGAAGGCTAGTGTCAGGCGTGGACAGGCCAGCTAGGAATGCCTCAGTTGAAATTCCTGCCGGTTTGTCTTTCATAGACATCAGCAGTGACTTGCTTGATGTATTAGTAGCACTTGGAAGCGGGCTTGATGAAGTTTCTGCAATACTGACTGCAGCTTCTGACTTCACTGATTTAGAATCAGCAATTGACTTCTCAGAATCAGCAATTGACTTCTCAGAATCAGCAATTGACTTTTCAGAATGAGTTGATAAATCTGTTTCCTTGGCAGATTCTGAAATGGCAGCACACTTTTCAGTCGGACTGGGCGAACGAGACTCTTTCTTTGCAGGTTCTGTACTGGATGGAAAGTTCTTAGAGTCTCCGGATGGAGGCGATTCCTTCTTGACCGGTTTTGCATCAGATTTCAACGTCTCACTAGATGACCCTGCTTCCACTTTGACAAGTTTAGAATCTTTCTTTTTGATGATGAATCGATTCAGACTTGTGGGAGTCGCAGGTTTGGCTGAGCCTCCCAGAGTTCTTGGGTCACTCGTGATGGGGGCTTGGTGTCCTGTGGTGCTCGGCTCTTTGCTTGCTTCTTCCACATCTGCAGCGGCTTTGCTTGCTTGCTTCGCTGAGGAGGATGACGCGAGCACGCCAGGGAGGAAGCGCAACGGTTTCGATGGATCAGACAGACCAAAGTCTGCGGACGAGTCCTCAGTATCAATGGGCTCGTTCCCCGACGGATCGCCAGACGCGGGCAGATTAAATGTCGGGGCCTCCTTTCCTATGGGAGCTTTCAAAGAGCTCATGAAGTGGTTTTCCTCATCCCGAACTTTCACAGGCACGATGACAGGATCTGACGTCTTTTCAGCCTTTGGCAAGACGGCGTCACTGCTGCTGGGGGGCATGGGGAGGATAGCACCATAGTCTCTCTTGGGACGCTGCCGGATGATGAGACCCAGCAGGAGATTAGGCCGATTGGTCTCTAATCCTGCAGGAATACAAGGCAGATAACAAAAAAGACAAATGACTTAAATCCCTCGTCTTTTAGTCTTTAGAATTATGAATCGCTATGCAACGACATTAAAATTCACAGCAACTCATATCAGTGCTACGTCCATGTAAATGAACTTCATATCTATTGTATTTCCCAAATGGGTTTACGAACCTGGGCCGTCAAAAGGTACTATCTGGTGGGGGATTTTCTCAGTTGAGCCCAAGGGGATGAGATACATGTCTTTAACTTGCTTTCGGTTATTAGCAACCACTCCATATCTCCGGCGACTGCTGAAGTAGGCGTAGAGCAGAGTGTATGATATCTCATCTTCTTCCGTCTCTGGGGTGAAGCGTATCACACACAGCTCCTGGTTGGGAAGACAGATGAGATGGCAGTTGTAAAAATCACGTCTGTAAGGATTCTGTGTACACAGTGAAGGAAAAACAGCTTCTAATTCATGCCTACTTTTGTTCCAGAGGCCCGGATTTTTTCAACATAATCCCAAACTATTTGTGGTGAAATTCGACCACCAACTTGGATGTTTTCTGGCAGATCCTGGTGAGGGGGAAAAAAAAATATATCAGTGGTGTTTTACAAAAACATTACTCACCATGAAAGTAAAACTTACAAAATGTTTTTCCAAAAAGCTATTGATGTAAATAAATAACAAGGTTATATGTTACATTGCCCATTTACCTCCGTTAGATGATCTAAAGTTCCTGAGACGGGATAGGCTTTTGTTAAGAGCTTTGCCACAGCAGCCATATCAACAAAACCGTTCCACAAGCTTTCCAAGTTGGCAAGAAAAGTGGAGGGATCATCTTTTCCACTTGAGGTTTCAGACCTGCAAGAACACTATAGTCTTCAGTATACAGTACAATGGAGTGCAGTGCACCGCAACACAAGACCATTCCTCCATTATCATTCTCACCACTCCAGATAGCCGTCTTACCGTCCATCAAAACTGGAATATATTCCAGAGGTCATGAGGCTGCCTTCTAAAGCATCGAGCTCGTCCGCTATGTCCGGCGAAGGGGCGCGAGTAGGCTCGAGTTCGGAGGCTGACGGCCGTTTAGTAACAGTGGTGGCCACTTTCACTACCTTTGTGGCAGGCTCCTCCACAGGTGGGGCCATACGCCCTGAAAGAGAAGAGAAGTTATTATGAAGAAACTGAACGAAAAGTAAAATCACGTTCACTCAATAGTTGTGTTGTGATGAAGGTTTGACTAGGTCTAAAATGAAAAATTACGGTAGCTTATCAATACCAAAGAAAATCCATGACATCTTTTATAATATAAACTTGTTCAAGATACTTGGGCAGATGACAACAGTCAACTGATCATACATACAATGGAGAAAAAAACACATGTTCATGGCATTTGGGCTAATATTTATAGCACTTGGGCTAATATAGCAATTAGGCTAATATTTATAGCACCTATGACACTAGGGCATATCTTGCCTCGGTTTGGATGAATAAACATACATTAACGCTTTAGCAGCCTTGTAACCTTGCATTGCTTTTTTCCACAGGAGCCAATATGAACTCACAGGAACGGAAAACGAAATCCATATAAGATAAGTGTTGGCACGTCATTATTATATGCAGCCGCCCCTTTAGTCATTAACACTTCATCTTCTCACGTCTCGTCTCCCTGGAGAGGTAGCAGACGTGCTGAATGAGTGCCATTCATTCATCGCAGCCAGTGTAGCAGACAAGGGGGGACAAAGGGGACAGCTGTCCCGGGCCCAGGGACAGAGGGGGCCCAGAATTCAGTTCTTATTAGCCTACCTTGTGTGTATTGGGTGGGGGTCCCTTTCAGATTACTTTGTCCTGGGCCCAGCCAAAGCTGTCAGCGGCCCTCATTGCAGCTACTGCCAGCCGTGATGGCTTGCTAACGAGCATATTAGCACCACAAACCGACAGACAACTACCACGCGGCTCAGGCATATTTACACCACGGGAAGAAGACATGGCTCTCTCACTCACACGGTCAATCTTGCAGTCTTCATAAGCAAAGCCATTTTTCCTAAGCGTCTGAGTCACTTGTTTGAATGAGGTCAGTCACTAAACAGAGTGGTAGGAGAAATGGCTTTGCCAGATACAAACGTATAAAGTATAGTTTGTTTGCTTGGTCAATTAATGAGTCCATCTCCATGGTTATGTGTGAAAATATACAATAAGGGCAACCAATTAGTTATCACTAATAGATATTGCATATATCATTAGCTCTCACAAATGTTCTCACTCACAAATTAGAAATGCCAAGCCGGAGACATGGCCTGTGCAGTAAGGCTGCTTCATGCTGTATCATGACCTGTGCACTAAGGCTGCCTTATATCATAAGAAATCTGTCTCTTACCAGAGCAATAAGACTAACAGGGGTGCTTTTATGAAATCTGAGGCCCTGGGCAAAGAAACATTTTGAGGCACCCCTCAAGTTATTAAGTAATACTCGAAATCGAAAACAGAAATGCTGTAATCCTACGATGAGTCCCTGGGCAATTAACAGACCTTGCCCAATGCAAAAACTGCCTATGAATACAGACTCTTACCAATGCAATAAAGCTGCTTCTTACCAGTAAAATAAGAGTGCCTCTCACCAGTACAATAAGACCGCCTCTTACCAGTACAATAAGACCGCCTCTTACCAGTGCATATCTTGCAATTGAGATCGAAGAGGTGAGACTTGTGCAGGCTGGTGGTGTCTTTAGTGTCCTTCACAGGCTCCGCCTCCACCACCACAGGCTTCTCCTCGGGCTCTTCCGGAACCTTGGGAGCAGGCTCAGGCTGCAGGTAAGAGAGGCAGAGGCACACGCGCACAGACAGAGAAGCACACACACACACACGCACATACACATGCCACACACACAAGTAAGCACACACATACACGCACACACGCAGTTACACCACCAGAATTAATTGAACCACATGGCTAATAATCCTTAATTGCTCGACTTGCACAATTAATCTAGTTTCCTAGAGCCTCTTTGCGACTATTTACTGTTGATTAATCTGCGAGACGCCGCTGGATCAAAACAACCTTGTTCGTTCGAAGGGGGTAAAATGATTGCGTGGGTATACATAGCAGTGTCTGTCGACTCACCTCCAGTTCCATGGCATCAGGGGCCTTGAGGGGCTCCTGGTTCTGGTTCTCAATCTCGATCTCTCCTTTGTGTGTGATTTTGGTGATGGGCCGCCTCTCGACCTCGCGCTGCTCTTTCTCGATCATCTCTATGGCCTGCAGACGGGAGGAGGAGGAGGAGGAGGAGGAGGACATTACATTATTACATCACACTATGCTTAGCAGACAGGAGACAGGGAGGAGGAGAAGGAGATTACATTATACTACATTACACTACACTGCATTGCATTACATTGCACTACACTTAGCAGACAGGCCTGCAGACAGGAGGAGGACAGTATTTGATGGGATGTTAGAGAATAGGAAGTGACCTGTTGTAATAGGTAATGGGTAATGCAGTGCCAGAGACACTGGAAAAGGTAAGGACAAATCAAGCCCATGCTTTTCCGGTATCCATACAACGTCAGGTGAACGCCTCTTTTGAAGACCAGCGGAGGTTGAGAAATAAATGGAATTCTCTTGGGGCTGTAGATGGCGGTAGAGCGCATCTCATAACAAGCTGACACCAAACGCCACAGAAATAGAAGAAAGAGAAGACAACGACCCCTTAAGTTAAGAGACGGAACTTGAGCACACTCCTTTGCATTGGGTAGGCATGGTTTCATTCATCTTACTCGACAAGGAAATCTTTGGCAGTGCTGTGGCAAGACGCCAAATTCCTCAAACAGGAGGCAGAGTTTCCAAACATGGTTTCAGTATTCAGCAACTAGAGGTTAAAGTAAGTACCTCTACTGCACTACCCACATCTTACTAGCACATTTTTTCTGTATCTATTCCAAAACGATCTTCTGTCAGACCTGGATAAAGACCTGATTTCATGGCTATATTTCAAGAAAGACTGCCAACACTTGAGGCGTTGTGTAAAAGCATGTTGGTGCTCCCTCCTTACATGTTCATTTTCCCAAATGTAAGCGTTTGGAGTGCGCGCATATCGAAGTAAACAGGTGCCGGACTAACCGTGATCAAATAAAAGGAAAGAAGATCTGGGAGCAGCAGCTCTGCGGATCTGCTTTCTTTTTTTATTTTCCCAAATGTGTAAAAGCATGTTTGCTGTGCTGCTTACGTGTCTATTTTCCCGTTGCCTCCACGCAGCCAGCTCTGTTCGCATAATATCTAAGTAAACAGGTGCCGGACTAAACGTGATCAAATAAAAAGGAAAGAAGATCTCGGAGCAGCAAGTGTGTGGATCGGTTTTCTATTTTTATTTTCCCAAAACTTCCCTTGGGATCAATATATGATACTCTACTCTGTGTGTAAAAGCATGTTGGTGCTGCAGTGCTTACGTGTCTATTTTCCCGTTGCCTCCACGCTGCTAGCTCTTTAGAGGCCAGCTCCTCTGGGCTCATCCGAATCAGGTCGCCTGGAGAGATCTCGCCTTGAAGAACGCGCTTGAACAGCACCTGGGCAAACAGTTTGACAGATACATCTTAAGACGTGATGCAATAATACACAGAGAACCAGTGCACGGAACCAAAATTTCACCAAGGAAAACATTGATTTTACTTTATAAAGACACATCAAAATGTTGACTCAGGGGGAAGGGGGTAAAGACGGGTTCTGAACTGTAAGCTTACATTGTTTTTAGTGTCCTTAAGGTTGAAAGTTAAGCTTCGGTACTTGCTCTTGTATTTGCTATCCGTGCCTTGAAAAAAAGCATGGAGCTCTCGTTCTATTTTCTTGGAAACCTCTGACACCTTATCCGAGGAAACCTTGAAGTCTGAATCTTTCAGCCTAAAATTACAGGAGAAAACAAGAAGTGAATACAGCACATCTCTACCTCAAGCAGATTTGGGTAGCACATATCTAAATATAGTCTTCACGGTAACACTTAAGTTTTAGTGTTACATCTATTAGCACTAATACATACAATATCAATGCCTGTATACTGTATACGTAACTTGTAAGGCATGTACAGTACTAAGCAAAATCAAACATTTGTTAGGCATGTATTCGCCAATGTAATGTTCATGCACAATAAGGGATTTATTACCAATATAATCTTAGTGGGGCCTAACAAATGTTTGATTTTGCTTTGTACATGCCTTACAAGCAGGCATTAAGATTGTATGTATTAGTGCTAATAGATGTAACACTACAATTAAGTGTTACCATCTTCACGAATGTTGCCTTAAAGGGACACTGTCTGAGATTTTTAGTTGTTTATTTCCAGAATTCATGCTGCCCATTCACTAATGTTACCTTTTTCATGAATACTTACCACCAGCATCAAATTCTAAGTATTCATTATGACTGGAAAAATTGCACTTTTCATACATGAAAAGGGGGATCTTCTCCATGGTCCGCCATTTTGAATTTCCAAAAATAGCCATTTTTAGCTGCAAAAATGACTGTAATTGGACCATATTACAAAATAATTGTTTATTACTTAGTAAACTTTCATGTAAAGATCAAATTTGGCAATAGGCAGCCCAGTTTCAATGAACAGCATAGTTGCAGTACCTTTTTTGACCATTTCCTGCACAGTGTCCCTTTAATTTCAGTATTATAGACAACATCAACATATCAACATCTAGCACATCTGAACATTGGGCTACAATATACTATATAATTAATATTTGCAAATGTTATGAACAAATTATTCTGAAGACTTACCTGCTGTGAAGGATATCCTTCAAGGTGTGCCGGACATTCCGTCGGATTTGATCTGTGGAAGGCTGCTTCACAGGTGAAACTTTAGCTTTGTGTTTCTCCGATTTTTTGTGCGTATCTATACGGGACAAAAAGACATCATGTTCCTTTATGTACATTCCTGATAGGGCAAGCATTTAACATCTCTTAAATCTAAACATCCTTCACCAGGAACTAAAAATACATAAAAAACATATGCAAAAACATTCTGAATGGTTCAGAAGGACTGCAAAAGAACACAATGCGTTACCAGGTTTGTATGTGGCGTCTTTAGATTCAGACGAATGCCTCCTCTCTGAATGGGTTGAGTCCTGTGGATCAATGACAGACATATTGATGCTTTTACATAAAGCTTTAACAAGAGTGGCAGAGATAAACACCCTTGAGCAGCAAACTGTACAAATAAGACTGCTGTGTATATACTGTACATACTGTGAGTGTTTGGATAGTAAAAAGCTGCGGTAGATTCTTTTTTTTTTCAATGAGATGAACAGCAAAGCAGCGACGGGAATGAATGTTCTCTTTAGTATTCACCAGCAGCAGTCACACAAGAATACAGGGTCTAGTGTACATTTGGGTAAACGTATACAGTCAATCCGGAAAGTATTCACAGCGCTTCACTTTTTTCACATTTTATTATCTTACAGCCTTATTCCAAATGCTACAAATGAATCTCTGTTGTCAAAATCCTACACAAATTATTCCATTATGACCATATGAAAAACAAGTTGTCTTGACAGTTTTGAAAATGTATAAAAAACAAAAAACAAAGAAATCATATTTACAAAAGTCATCACAGGCTTTGCTTAATAATTTGTAGAACCACCTTTGGCAGCAACTATATTCATTTTTTCATTTTGAAATGAAAAGGGATGAAAAGGGAGGTCATCGGTGTGTGTTTCAACCTTTCAGTACATTGAAATTGTACATTTTGAGTCTGCACCTGGCTAAAATAGATGGGTGTGAGTTTTGAATGAAATCCTATGGAGAGTATCATGATCTGCTTCTGCAGTCATAGTGCATGTACAGCAGAGCATCTTACCTTCCTGAAGGGCCGGACTCCGTCCGTCGTGACCCCGCCCGGCTGCTTGCCGTGCCTGGAGGAGGGAGGCTGGTGGTGGTGGTGGTGGTGGGTGTCATTCTTGGGCGTGGGTGGTGGCTCTTTGGTTGTGGTGGTGGTGGTGGTGGCAGTGGCCAGCCGGTCGGAGCCGTGGCCGTGGCCTCCTGCTGTGGGTTCTGGAGCTGCTGTGCTGGTCTCGGGCCTGGTGGGGGCGCCGCTGTCCTCCTCCGCCTCGCAGCAGCGCAGGCACACGTACTCCTGGTCCTCCTGCTCCATCTGCTGCACCTTGTCCAGGTCCAAGCCCACGCAGTCGCCATGGAACCAGTCGTCACAGCGACCACAGCCCACCATGAACCTGAACACACATAACATAGAGAGAGAGACAGAGAGAGAGAGAGAGTCGGCTTGATGTCCATATCTCAATGAAGGACTTTTAACGGATTTCAGAGTGCCTCGGACCCTCTCTCTTCATACACAACATAGTATTAGACTAATACATTCACTACAAAGACGACCCACAGCCCACCACAAACCTGGAAATCTATAACTATTAACTATACTATTGGAGTAATACACTCACCACAGCCCACCATGAACCTGAACATACACAACATACTATTGAAGTAATACACCCACTACAAAGATAAGCTGAGGGACCATAGCTCACCATCAAACTGGAAGGAAATACATAACCCAGTACTGGAGTGAAATACTCTAAAAAGAAGATGGAAGCCGAAAACACACACACCTACATCAACCTGTAAATACAACACCCAGTAACACAGTGTTGGAGTGAAATATTCGCCAGAGAGGAGGAATAAGCCAACAACCCACCATAAACCTGCTAATGCATACAGTAAGCCAGTGTTGAAGTCAAATACTCAAGTACAGATAAAATATAATTCAGAAAACACAATATAAATACAGAGATGACGCACAGACCATGAATCTAGAAAATTCATATGGGTAACCCAGGGCACGAGTGAAATACTCACTACAGAATTTATAAGCTGAGGATCCACAGCTCACCATGAAACTGGACCTGTGAAGTGCTCGCTAAAGAGAGACTGACCTTGACCATGGAAATACATAGTAAGTAACCCAGAGTTGGAGTGAAATACACGGTTAAGAGCAGATATATGCCAACTACCTACCATGATCCCAGAAATAACCTTATGTGAGTGGAAAAACTAAAGAGACATATACTAGACTGAGGGCCAACAGGCCACCGTGTATCTCTCACAACCAAAGCAGTCTGAATCTGTAACAACACAGGCAGTGGTGGAGTGAAATACTCACTAAAGAGAAGAAATAGACGCGTAACGGACACAAAGATGACCATAAGTGATGTAGAAATAACCCAGGCAGTATTGGAGTGGGTCAAAATACTCATTCGAGAAAATATGAAGTGATTCACAGCCCACCATGAACCTGTAATAATAGCGAGTGACAATAAATCTTCCTCCATGACTGAGGAACCTTGAGCATGGTACCATCCTGAAGCACTGCTCGAGACGGTACTATGACATACAAATGAAATTTTCACCTCTGAAGGTGCTTTAGCCTTTCAGGTTCCTGATCAATCAATGAAAAAAGTTGCCTCAAAGCTGGGGTATGCAGTAGAGGCACAATAGCGACATTAGCTGCGGTTGCACCACCCTGGCGTGTGGAGTGCTAGTAAAATGTCATTGACCCATCAACAAAGAATACAGTTTCCAAGTTCCTGCTATATTGCTCAAACTGCCCCAAAAGCTGGCCATATTTCATGCTTCTCTGGACAACAACAATACAACACCTTCATATCAATTAAGCTTACCCTACAATCACATTTTAATTAGACATGCACACAGCTGGACACCAGAGGGACATAAATTAACTAAGAAATATAAAGCTACACAGCGGTGGGGAGAAGAGACAGTTGTGTTCTGTCCTCTGGAGGGAGACATCTGGAAATATACTGTGACTAGTTTTGACGTGTCCCTACAGCCATCTACTGCCATCTGTTAGATACCTTACACAGGAGGAGTACTGTAGATGCTGCTGACTGAGGATTAACCTAAGTTAAAATGGGAACCATTTTACATTCACACACACGTGCGGCGCACACAAACACAGACCATAAATCCAGGGGCCAAGTAATATACCGTACATCTCACACACACACACACACACACATGCACACGCACACACGAAAACAGGGTATTGAGGAGCAATTAATTTCTTATAGTATTTGTGATTACAAGGCATCCATGGTCTTCTGATTAATGATACCTTCTATCATATATCAGAAAAAAAATCGATACTCCATAACAGCATGCAATACCTCGATAACGATATTTAAAGGGGCATTCCACCGGTGGAGACATGAATATGTTACTGAAAGTGGGTCATATGTATAGTAGAATAGTAACATACATTTCTAATTTGGTGCCTTCTTGGCCAAGAAAAGGCAGAAAATGACTTTTTAGTGCTTGTGGATTTGTGACAACAATCCCCATAATGCACTGCGATGCTCAAGTTCCACAGGCCACACCCAGTTATTTGGGTGCATCATCCCTCTATGCATCACCCCTCCCTCAGCTTGCAGGCAGTGTTGCCAGATTGGGCTGTTTCCCGCCCAATTGGGCTGCTTAGGATGGTCGTGTGCGGGTAAAAATGGCATTTAGCAGAAAAACCCGCCCAATTTTAGCCATAGAAATCAATAGGATTGGGCGGGATTTTGAGCTTCTAGGCTGGTTTTGAGCATTTTTTGGGCTGGAAATCATCAGCCTCATCTGGCAACCCTGCTTGCAGGTGCATCACAGTGGGACAGACATCACTGGAAATGAGAAGCTGGAGCACACTGCAGCTTAGTTTTCAAGACTTTATTTTGTGCACACACGCGACCAACGTTTCTGTGTTGCTACACCTTCTTCAGAGTCAAATGATAGCAAGAGAGAGACACACGTTTCAAGACTTGACATTCACAGGTGATCCTACTTGGTTTGGCTAAATTGGTCTGATCTCATTGCAGGTAATTGACCCCACCCCCCAACACCAGGACAAGATTGTAGACAATTAAACAGCTTGCCAACTTCCGAAAACAAAATAAAAAAGTGAAAAAAAAACAATACACAAAGAACATTGTCAATAAAACCACAGCTACAATTATTACAAGACCACAGCCGCGATGCTGGAACAATTTGTTACAGAGAGCAAGACATATTGTGTTCCTCATTTATGCCCTGAGGCTCCAGTGAATTTAGAGTATGAATCCAAAATGCCTTTCTACGAAGCCTCTCTGTCTAATTGTCTGCAATCTTGTCCTGGTGTTGGGGGGTGGGGTCAATTACCTGCAATGAGATGAGACCAATTTAGCCAAACCAAGTGGGATCACCTGTGAATGTCAAGTCTTGAAATGCTCTTGCTATCATTTGACTCTGAAGAAGGTGTAGCAACACCGAAACATTGGTCGGGTGTGTGCAAAAAATAAAGTCTTGAAAACTGAGCTGCAGTGTGGTCCAGCTTCTCCTTTCCAGCTCTGGCAGTGTTGCCAGATGAGGCTGATGATTTCCAGCCCAAAAAATGCTCAAAACCCGCCTGGAAGCACTAAATCCCGCCCAATTCTATTGATGTCGATGGGAAAGATTGGGCGAGTTTTCCTGTAAAATGCCATTTTTACCCACAGACGGCTATCTCAAGCAGCCCAATTGGGTGGGAAACAGCCCAATCTGGCAACACTGCTTACCAGAGCCTCAATGCCAGTGATTTCAAAAGCACTGGGACACTGATCTGTGATAGGTCTGTTAGAGCATTAGGTCCAACCCCCTATGGGCGGGGTTGAAAAGGTGGGAAAAAGGCTTGTAGTCTCAACAGAAATCCACCTCTCTTACACTTCCTATGTCGATGATGCAAAATGACCATTTTTACATCATTGACATAGGAAGTGTTAAGAGATGAATGCGGGTTTCTCCTATCTCAGGGGGAATTGAGAGATTTTTGCAAGATCATTCAAAAGTATGACTGGGTGTCTAGCAATGGAAAGCCTAATGCAAAATGGGTGGAGTGTCCCTTTAAACCATATTTAGAAATATAGGCAAGTGTTTTTCTTGTTTGTCTTGTTGGTCTGTGTGGCTTTGGTCATGGTGGGCTTCTTGCGTATTTGTTGATATTCAGCTAGTGGTTGAACTTCATTATGTTAGCGATAATTAATTCATTTTCGTTATACGCATATCGCCATTCTTGATATCGCGATATTGATACATTTTCGATATATTGTGCAGCCCTACTTCTGATACATGCATGCTCTTCAGTGATGGCTACAACAGCCTGTGTCCGACCCCAACCTACCTGTTGCTGTGTGGCTTCTTGCAGATGCCGCAGTGTAGATGCCCCGGTGCCTCTCCATCTGCCTCAGCCGCCTCCTCCTCTTCCTCCTCCACCTCCTCCTCCACAGTGGCCTCCTTCTGGGCCACAGGGGGTGGGGGTACGGACGGCGGGAGCGGGGCGTTATCGGGGATGAAGAGCTCGGGCTCCTCCACGGATATGCTGCGGGCGTTCCGCCTCTGCAGCATCCTCTCCTTCTTTAGCCTCCTCAGCTCCTTCTCCTTCTCCTTCTCGCGCTCCCTCTCCTGCTCCTCGCTCTCCTTCTCCACCTCCTTCTCCTGCTGGTGCAGGTGCGGCTTCTGCTTCGAATGCGCGGGGCCGGGCGTGGATGGGGACGTTGGAGGAGGCTTCTTGTGGGAGGAGGAGTGGGAGCCCTGCCTGTGGAGGCTGGGATGCGGATGCGAGGTATGGTGATGATGACCGTGCGGTGGAGGCGACTGTGGCTTGGAGGAGGTGGCGGTGGAGGCGGAGGTCACCTTGTTGCCGTGTGGTTTTGGTGCACCGGGTTTGACGGGCGACTTAATGGGCGATGAGGATTCCTGCCTTCCCACCTTATAATAATAATGATAATAACTGTATTAGTATAGTACCATATCATACAAGGCATTCAGCTCAGAGTGCTTAACAAATGGAAAAAACACTAATGTTAAAGATGGAGTTAAAAATAGAGACAGGGGGGTGCAGTGGCTCAGCGCGCTAAGTAGGGACGTCCCGATCCGATCACGTGATCGAAAATCGGCCCCGATCACGTGGTATGCGACTCGATCGGAGGTATGCGACTCGATCGGAATCGGGTGTACCTCCCCGATCAGGACTCGGATAAATACATTCTCATGATTTTTAAAATTAACATGTTATATCTATCGCAATGCAGTGGCACAGAGTGGAAACCCTCTTGGCTTCACATAGACAGCCACAGGAACAACATTACATAGCCAACTGAAAGGCATTGGAAACACTATAACGCACATCAGCTGATGACACTTCAGGTCCGCCAGCTGCACTTCTCTCCCTCTCTCTCTCCTCCCTCTTCACGTTAACGCAAGCAACTGACCTCGGTCTTTACTCTGACCAATTTAAATGAAATGAACACGACTTAAGCAAATATGACAGAGAAAAAAGTAGGCTATAGCCAAATTGACTTACACGTTGGGCTACTGAGTATATCCACGTGAGGATTCCGGACGGCAAAATGCGACATTGACTATCCAACAGATTTATTATAATCACTGCGCCTGCAGTCAACTGTAGCCTAGTTCTAATTAATTTGCAATCAGTTGAACCTGATGCAATGATGAGGACTCTGATGGAAGTTAACATTGATGTTTATGGAACCTTTCGACAATATGCAGGTGAAAACAGCAAAAAATAGACTGACTGTAGTGTTTTAACAGACTCAACAATCTAGTGCAGGGGTGCTCAACTGGCGGACCCAGGTCCGGATGCGGACCCAAACGCAATGTCATCCGGACCAAGACAAAATCCATCTGTATTTAATATGTATAAATTATACATGAGATTTCGCTGCCATGCGATCTATAGGTGTATTTCTGCGAAGCCAGTCTTAAGACAAATAAAAGTATCATCACTATGACAACTCAGTGAGTGAGCAAGAGGCCAGTGCGGCAAGCGAGGCTATTTTCTGCATCGGTCCGTAGCGACTTTTTTGGACCCTGGAAATATACGAAATTTGGCGAGTGGACCTTTTCAGTTTCTAGTTGAGCACCCCTGATCTAGTGCATGCATCTTAAAAAAAACGATCTTTTTAAGCTATTTGTTAACTTAACTTTCAACTTCTAACATAACTTGACCCTATCACTTGTTAACATAAGAATCAATGTTGCTTCTGACTTTCCTTCTTGTGCTTGTTTTTTACAAATAATTACGGACAGCTTCAGGATAGGAACAAGAAGGGAGCCGTCGTAGCAACGGTTTCTAAACACAGGTTGCAGGAAGCGTATCAAAATAAAAGCTCAATTCGTTCTAAGTGTGTCATTATCTAATGGTCATTCTGCACTGACCCAATAGTCCCACTGCCTACAGAAGTGTAACCGTTTTGTTTTGACACTGCAAATGTGTTATTTTGTCTGCTTAAAAAGGTAGTCCTTTTGTATTTTAATTTGTATTTTAAACAAAAAAAAAAATTAAGTATTAGGCTATAAAAGTATCGGATCGGGACTCGGTATCGGCAGATTCACAAAATCAATGACTCGGACTCGGACTCGAGGGCAAAAAATGCTGATCGGGACAACCCTAGCGCTAAGCCCCCCACATTTGGGCTTGCATGCCCGACACGGGGACCACGGTTCGAGTCCGGCCGGGGTCATTTCCCGATCCCACCCCGTCTCTCCGTCCCACTCACTTCCTGTCACCATCTCAGACTGTGCTATCAAATAAAGGCATAAAAGCCCCTAAAAAACACATAAAAAAAAAAAATTGAGACAGAAAAGAGAGACAGACCGCTCACCCACCTTCTGCATTTTGGGCGAGGGGCCCAGCTTAATGAGCTCCGCGGGCCGCTTGAGCGTCACGGTGTTGTTTAGCGCCGCCGTTTTTTCCTTTGCGTCCCCGGCGGGACTCTTGGGCACGGCTTTAAACACTTTCTTCAGCGAGGGGAGGCTCAGGCTCTTCCTGGCCGTACCGAGTTTTGCTGGCGGTGACGTCGGCTTGGCTTTGTCAGGAGACGAGGGCAGCACCTCTTTCGATTTGACGTGCTTCGTGGGGGACTCCGGTTGTTGCTGTACCACGTTGTTCTTCTCCTGGACTTTGCTGGATTTCAGCTTGGATTTAAGGTTTTGGTCACCGCCAGCTTTAAGGTCCAGTTTAACAGGCACGTCCCGTGCAGGCTTGTGAAACAGGAGCGAGCCGTTGGTGTTCTGGACGTCGTTGGGGTTGACGTACGGGCCAAGCGGCACGTCGCTGGTCACCTTCCTCTGTCGTGGAGCCGGTGCTACCGCCGCTGCCTTCGCCACAGGGGCATCCGGAACGGCCTCCTCCACAACCGCGGGCAACTCCGCGCTCACCATCTCCTCCGCGTTCATGGTGATGCCCATGCCCATGCTCACGCCGTCCTCCACGCTCAGCCCCATGCCGTCCATGCACAGCAGCCCGTCCTCCTGTGAGCCCCCCTGGTCCAGGGACCAGCCGCCCAGCGAGGGCCCGGGGATCAGCTCGATGCGCACGCCCCCGATCACCACAGAGAGGCGCCGCAGCAACACCACAGGGCTCATGTAGGCAGGCAGCGCCTCGTGGACGTTGTACCTCGTGAACTTCCTGCTGAGCAGCAGCTCTCGCGATCGCCCCCTCCCGGCTGACGCCTCGCTGTCCGAGCGGGACAGGCTGGATCTGGACAGGCTGCCGCCACGGACTCTCGGCCCCCGGCCGCTCACACCCCTCCGGCCTCCTCGAGAGCCCCTGCCTCTGACGCTACCTAGTGGAGGAAAAAGGTAAGGCACAAAACAACAAGCTGAACCACATGTTGTATTTCCCATGGCCAAACTTCAAACGGTCCTCTGATGTAGTATTCTGTTGATAACATTTTCCAAAAAGCCACACAAAATGTCAACAAATCGTGACAAGAAAGTCACACACACACACACACACACACACACACACACACACACACACACACACACACACACACACAGTTCCAGTGTAAACAAAGTCAAGAGGTCAAAGGTTACCTAAAGGTTAATGTAGTGTGTGACATCAGGTAACCAGTAGAAACTGCTACACCAGACACGGGAAAGTGCAGACTACGCATTCATTTACTGAAGCCAAAGTTCACGCTCTTACCCATCAGGATGCCTGACTCTCTGCAGTGTATTTTTGCCCATTACTAGCTGATGTATTCAGAAACAATTATATTGGAAATAGCCAAAGGGCACTGGGCAGCCCTGCTTGACAAGTGATGCAATGCAGAGCATTCACAATCTTGCAGCACACACAGATATTATCAAAACTGATGCAGTAGATAATTTTGCCTTTACGTCCATATTTCAAATAGCAAAGTTTGTGTTGCATTTACGATAGGTATTTTTACATTAATATTTCATAGCATACAGTATATGCACATAGATTATTCCATTTCTAATCGCATTCATTGATTTTGTCCCACTATATCGGTCAGTCAGAAAACATTTTTGGGAGACTTTGTACACGTCGTAGCCAGTGTGTTGATGTTGTTACACATGCACAAATGTTAACAAGAAGATGTGTTATTAATGGGCTTCATGGACTACACGCCATGGTCCGTCCATCCGTCAGTTGGGAACCGCTTTTGGGAGACTTTGTACATCACATCACAGTATTGATGGTGATGTTGTAGAAAAAGTAGAAGTCCACACACACTGTAGCTCCGCTTTGAAGGTTTAAAAGCCTGATGAAGACCCTGTTGGGTCGAAACGTTGTATGACTTGAATAAACCTTCAAAGCGGAAAAGTATGCGGACAACTTCTTTTTCTACCATCATACACCTTTGTCCTGCACCTGGCATCAGCGAGCTGGGATGTGTATCCACTTACTCTTATTAAGATTTTGTGCCCTACCGTGGCCTAACTTTAGTACACCGGCGACCCGGGTTCGATTCCGGCCAAGGTCATTTGCCAGTCCCTCCCCGTCTCTCTCTCTCCCCGCTCCTTTCCTGTCCCTCTCTCACTATCACAAATAAAGGCATAAAAAGTCCTAAAAAAATCTTTACAAAAAAAACATTATTTTGTTTCTGATGTTACCTTGTGCGTCTGGGCTGGGGGTGTTCATGGATGCACTGCTGGCCCCACGTCCTCCTCTGGAGCCCCTCCTGCCCCCCCGTTGGAGCCGGGCCCCAGTCGACTGGCCCCGGCCCCGCTTCACCACACTTATGCCGTCACCTGCCAAGCACAGCAACAACATTGGTACATGGTCACAGGCTGGAAACGCCAAGTGACGCACACACAGACACACGTGTCACTTACACACACGTACGCGCGCACACACACACACACACACACACACACACACACACACACACACACACACACACACACACACACTACATTTGCATCATTTGTTGGCAAGACAAACATACGTTCACAGCACCCCTTGTGTGTGCATCATGGACCGAGAGGACTACTAGCAAAGCGGCCCTGTATTGTATTTCAAGCATTCATTCATTCATTCATTCATGTCACCAACACACCTGTTAGGATGCCAAAGTCATCGCTGTCCTCCAGATGGAACTGCGAGCTGGCAGAGCCGAGCATGGGGTCCTTGTCACTGAGCATGTTCTTTAGAGAGTCGTCTGGCCCGTTGCGACCTGGTGCAAACTCATCGCTCACTTCATATTCCAACCTCTGGCCGAGCAACAAGGAGTCATCCAACTGTTCACTGGGGATTAAATGGGTAAAGGGGTCAACTACATCCATGAACGCCTCTATCTGCCTGTCCACGAACGCCTCTCTCTCTGACTCCATCTCTCTCTCTCTCTCTCTCTCTCTCTCTCTCTCTGCCTCCCTGTCTGTGAGTTCTGCAGGAATAAGAAAATAGTCATTAATATCACTGGAGGATGAGGAGAACATTAAGCTTATTCCTTCTAAGTTAGCAAGTTGGCGCATGGGCGGATATGTTGGATATGCTTTGAAAGTGTGACCGAATGAACTGAATTTTGCTCTTAAAAGTTAAAAACATTCAATAACACTGTGCTGCCAGACCCTGCTACTGTACCACAAGATGAAAATGTTATTAATTAATGTTATTAATGTGGATGGCCACATTAATGCCATGTCGATGCCGGGCTGGACGTCATTATTGTCCGTCTGATGTCATTTGCCTGAGTAAGAAAAAACGTTAATAATACAGTCTTGTAGGCCCACAGCCATTACAAAAGGTTGTTACAAATAGTGAGACAACTCTGTCAGGGCAAGAAACATATTATGTCAATGTAGAATCCATAGTAAGTGTGGGACTGGGCAACTTTTCAACGCAAGTCAACTTGACAACCGCCAACTCTTATCTGTCGCCTAATAAGCAATTGCCAGAGGCCACTATCTTAGGGTCACACCTGTAATCTAATGCTACTAGTCTTTAAATTGTGAGAGAAGTTAATAAAGTAGAGACAAAACAAATATGCGTCATGAAACAACTAATTCAACAAAGTGACACATCGATCACACTAGCTAGAATATGAACCACAGGAAGCAACTGCTTAGCCAAATTTGAATGACAGCATCACACCTGTTGCGGTAAAATGATCTAATGCCCCATTAGGAAAATATAAGCAAATTAGACAAACACATTTCATAGAAAGATCAAGCAGTTGAGCAAACTGCACAACACTAATCTAAACTGTGCAGTCAATCCTCACAAGAGAAAGCCTTGATAAACATGGCTAGAAGAGAACATTGTTGTGTTAGCAATTCATGCTCGGCAAGTGACTAGCTAACTTTAATGGTGTAGCCAACTGATTTGGTTATGCTTAAAAGTTAGCATGTCCCGCGTTAAAATGAAGCGTAGTGACAAGCTTGCGTTTCCTGTTAACACATGTAAACACAACGCACTCGTGGTTTATAAACAACCCACAGCTCACGTGCAGAAAGTATGTACACATTGGGGGTTCTGTAGAAGTAGTGTTAGCGCGTGCATGGCGGTGATGGCCACCTCACTGATGTTGCCATCACACTAAAACTACGCTCGGCTTGAGGGTCACCGCCGTGTCGGTGGCTAGAGCTAGTCAGACTGGGCTGCTAGCTAGCTATCCTGAGAGGCCAAACTTCAGTGTCAAGTACTGGAGAAGTACGTTGTCCTGAAAAGTACTTAGCTATAAAGCCCATACGAATAGTGCACGTAATACTACATCAAGGATTGAATGTTGCAGTTGCAGGAGTGCAACCAGACTTGCTGACCAACTGTTGTCGCGTGAGGGTGTAATCTCGGTTGACAATCCATGCCAGTCCAAGAGGACTGAGGGCTAAAGTGCCCAGCTAACATTAGCGTGCAGCCTCTATTCATTCTCGGGGCAAAGTTCGATCTGACGCATTGCCTAAACTGACGATATAAATTATTGACTATTACGATGGTGTAATGCATGATAAATATTAGCAGTCCGTATTATTATAAATGTGTTTTAGTCTAGTTCCCAAACATCTTATTAGCGATATTGATGATAGCCTGCATACGTAGCTAAACGTGTACTACAATGTTTGGTGCATCATGCACAAAGGGGACAAATTACAGAAAAGTAGAAAAACAACCAAGACAAACAAATACTAGAATTAACTTGCACTGCAGTCTCGAAGGGGCATGTTGATGAATACTCGTTATTTTGACCAAGGACCAAAACATCTGTTAGCTAGCTCGCTCGCTAGGCCATCAGACACGGCACATACTAGCTACATATGTTCACGCCCCCTTATAGCAGCTACATCTTAGCAGAAACACTCTAAACACCACTTTTAAACATAGAGAGATGGTAATTGGGCTCACCTTGCGACTCTTCACTACAAAGTTGTTCATAACTTCCAGTTTAATGTCGCAGTGGATCTTGCAAGCTAGTTAAAGCTACCGGTGCTTCCCTAGCTACGCCGCCATTAATGCCTTCTGCAAAATCCCCACACTACTCAAGCGCACTGTATCACGTGGTGCGTGTTTACAGTGGTGTTGCTAGATAGCTTGCAAACCGTGTTATGGTGTTACAAAGCAGTTACATTGTAATGGACGTTGGCTACTTGTTCTGTCGGGCCTGAAAAAGTAAAAAGAAGGAAGTAAAGAGAGGGAAATCCACATTACAAGGATTGCAAGTTATCAAGTAAGGGGTTACATTCATTGCTAATGGCAACACTCAGTTAACACATTCTTCTTCCTCTGGGTATGATGATGGTGATGAGGATGAAGATGATGATGAGGATGATTATTAGGCCTATTGTTCTGGTGATATCCCTGACTAAGTTGTCCGAATAGAATAGAATAGAATAGATATATAGGCCTATTTTTTGTCAGTGTAACACAATACTGAGCAGTCAGTGAAGCAATAAGTAGGCATAGGCTAAAAAGATAAAAGATGTTACACACTACTCTGAAAACTCTCTCTCACACACACACACACACACACACACGCACGCACGCACACATTCATGCTGTAGATTTCGTATCATAATTTAGTGCAGAAGGCTAATAACTGCTGGGTAAAAGCTTTTTTCCCCCACTCTGTTTGTCCTGCTTTTCATGGACTAACTATCTGCCGGATGGTAGCAGTTTAACAGGTTATGGCCTGAGAGTGATATGTCTCTCACTCTCAGAATGAAATTGAACTTTTCTAGGCAGTGGATGTTATAAAGGTGTTCCAGAGTGGGAGGAGGGCAGTTAACGATGATCTGTGCTGCCTTTACGGCCTGGAGCTCTTTTCTTTTGAAAATGCAGTGAAAGTGAAAGCCCATTGGGAAACTCCAACTCCCATTGTCATCGTGACACAGCACTCCACAGCACACAATTGAACACTGCACACAAACATTTAATTAAGACATTGACAATAATCTCTCTCTCTCTCTCTCTCTCTCTCTCTCTCTCTCTCTCTCTCTCTCTCTCTCTCTCTCTCTCTCTCTCTCTCTCTCTCTCTCTCTCTCTCACTCACACACACACACACACAACATACTCAAGAATTTACTATTCTTTCTCTGACACTGTACTGTGTGTTGTGTGCTCTGGGAATCTCTATCTTTCCCGTCCCTTCAATGTGTCTGTATTTCCTTGGTTTGCTCTTGAAGTCCTTGGCCTACCTTGTGCCTTTAGGACAGGACCTCCCTAACTTTACCATGACAAGACCCCCCATTTACCGGTGAATTCCAGCCAAGGCTTTCCTGATTTTCATAGACATCAGATCACGTACCGCGATTCTGGTCTGACCAGGACTATAACGATTAGCGTTTCCATACAGGAAGAACTTTGTTTCCATGGCCTGGTTAACCCGCCTCCCTCGGCTTGCTACTGGTTGAGGGCTGTGCCGAAGTTTAAACCAAACATTTCTTAGCCCAATAGAATGTCTCTGCTTAAACCACGTCACTGCCTTGAACACGCCTCTACCCAGGATGGTTGGAAATGCTCAGTTGATTGGTTCCAGACAAAGTGGGTGGAGATCCCGCTGTAGCGGGATTGAGCAAGCTCCTGGCCCTACTGTGTGTAGCTGAGCCGAAGGTGTTGCGTCACCAGTAGGACGGAATCTGGCTAAGCCAAGGCACCCCTATAGCCTACATGGGTCGTACCACACTATTTTTTTTCTGTGCAAGCCCTTTCATAACCAGTCTATGTCTGTGTTTATAAAATAACGATGATAATAATAGTATTATTCAGAGATGCAATAGATTAAAATACAGTAATGACGTTCTTAACTAATGGGAACATTGTTGAGCTTATTTTTTATTTATTTTGGTGTACAATTAATCAGTTATTTATGTTGTTTTGCTTTTTCATCCAATTTCCTCTGGCCCCCTTCGCAGCCCCCCAGAGGTCCCCGGACCCCATTTTGAAAACCACTGCTTTAGGACATGTGCCTATAAATAAAAGCATGGCTAATTCATTCAGATGGAAGCAAGACGGCTGCATTGTACAGTATCTCGTGTAAAAGGTGAAACCTTCACATGTATCCATTCCATTGCTCAACACTTCTTCCCACCCCTGCTGCCACAGACCTCAACCCACACAACTTTGCCACCTTTTTCACTGAAAAGATAAGATAGCAAACATCAGTCAGTTACTCTGCGACCCTCCCTCTTCCTCTGAAAACTCACCCTGAAGAAACCACATCCTCTGCTGCAACACTCAGTGAATTTACCCTACTCTCTAGTCTAGTTCAAGTTCAAGTTTTATTGTAGCCATATCAACAGTATAACATATAGTTCTAGGAATGTCTTTTGGTTTGCTCACAAATTTAACAACACAAGTACAAATAGCTAAGACAAAAAACATGAAAAGAAAACAAGAGGGGCCATAAATCGCAGGGAATTACGCATAAGCTTACAAATAAACATTGAAAAGTGCAATAAGACATAATACAGTACATAGTGCAAGGTAAGCAAGAGGTAGAAGGCCAGGCAGTGGAGTGGCTGTAAAGTGCTAGTGCATGTTCAAGTTCAAGTGGCGGTTGGCTTGTGGGTAGTGCTGTCCCTAAAGCGTGTGGTATTGCATGTGATGCTGCGGTATCTTTTATGGTTGGAGTGTGAATAGATGGTGTGCTGGGTGTGTGGGGTCAGAGATGATGTTCTTGGCTTTCCTGGCTATTCTGGTGTTGTAATGTGAGGCTAAGGTGGGAAGACTGTGACTGATGATTTTAGAGGCCCTGCGTACCACCCTCTCCAGTTGTTGCTTATCCTGGCTGGTGGCGCTGCCATACCAGACCAGGATGGAGAAGGTGAGGACACTTTCAATTGTAGCTCGGTAGAAATGTATCATGCTTACCTGACTGACCCATAATTTCCTTAGCTGTCTGAGGAAGTATAATCTTTGGTGGGCTTTTGAGATGATGTGACTGATGTTCAGGTTCCATGACAGTGACTGATGGATGGTGGTGCCTAAAAAACGAAAAGAGTCAACCCATTCCACTGCCTCTAACTCCTCACAGTCCTCTGGAACCATCCCCTCTGCCTTCAAACAAGCTTGAAAACTATTGCCTGGCCTCACTGCTTCCCTTCCTCTCCAAAACCCTGGAAAGGGCAGGTCACCAACTTCCTAAATCAGAACGGACAACTGGACCTAAAACAATCCGGCTTCAGTATAGTGAGTCCTTTGCAGACCGGGTCCAGGTCCTTTGCAGACCCTTCCCTGTCTCTCTCTCTCTCCCCCATTTGCTTCCTGTCAATCACATAACTGTCCTGTCACAAATTAAGGTAAAAGGGGTGAAAAAAGGGGTAAAGAAGTGGATACTCAACTGAATCCGCCTTATTGTCAATAACCAAAGCCCCGAGGACTGCAAGAACAGAAGGACTATCCTCTGTCATCATCCTATTAGACCTATCAGAAGCTTTTGACACAGTCAATCACAATATACTCCTGAGGATACTCACATCCATGGGAATCACTAGAGCTTTCCACTCCTGGTTCAACTCCTACCTCTCTGGACGCTCCTTCAATGTGTCATGGCAAGGAATACTGTCTTCAACTCACACCCTCACCGCATACGTACACCAAGGAGCAGTACTGGGGCCCCTTTTGCAAGCAATGTACATAATCCTCCTGGGACATGTCATTCGAACACATGGGTTCTCCTATCACTGGTTATACTAATGACACCCAGATGCACGTACCTGTCGTTCCAGCCAGATGACTCCATGGTTTCGGCAGGCATGGCCTTCCTCACTGACCTGTCAACATGGATGAAGGAACACCACCTACAACTGAACCTGTCCAAGTCAGAGCTAGTGATCCCTCCCAGCTAAAGAGTCAATCTTTCACAGTATCAACCTCAAGATGAGCTCTGCCACTTTGGCCCCAAACAAAGTCGTTGGCATGCATCTTTATTGACGACCAGCTGTCATTCTCTAACCATCAGTCGCTGCAGGCCGGCCAATTTATGCAACATACAGAAAACCAGACTAACCCAACATGCAGCGCAACATGCAACTACTGGTTCAGCACATGATCATGTCTCACATGGATTATCGCAACTCTCTACTGGCAGTTCTACCTGCCTGTGCAATAATATCACTGCAGATGGTCCAGAATGCAGCGACACGTTTGGTATTCAATCAACCCAAAAGGACCCATGTCACTCCTCTATTTATCGAGCTGCATTGGCTACCACTAGCTGCCTGGATCAAGCACTAGGCCTTGTCCATTTTGTCGTGGTTTCCAATCGATATGTCAATCACCAGGCCATGTGAATATGGGGTAAAATAAGAATAAGTTAGACGAATCATTCAATAGGCAAATACACCGGCATAGTTTGTTGATGGAGACTTTATTAACTCGACTCAGGTTAGGGACATTGTACAAGCAAGTTCAACGTACAAGTTTCCAATGCAATACATCTTAGACTTGAACCATTTCAGCAAGACAACAAGTTTTTGTAAAATCAAAGTTTTTCCCGGAGGCTAAGTTTCCCCAGAACCAGAGTTTTTCTCTGAGACTAAGTCTTTTTCAATAAACTAAGTCCCACAAAACCATAAAGTCGAGAATTACTTACTGCAAAAGCCAGACAGCAATCCGCGAAGTTGATCAACTGAGGAGATGCGTCAGGTTGTCTCTGGGACTCCGTTGGCAAAAATCCTCTCGAGCTCTGGACTGGTCGTCTTTTATGCTCCCAGGTATGGGGCATCTTGTACACCTGACCAATCCCTGTCCTTTGTCCACCTGGATTGACCACCTCTCGGCCAATCAAATCTCAGATGACGTTATGAGATGTCGGGGAATTTTACAATCGTGGATTTATTGACGGGAGTTTTCCAAAAAAGAATATCTTTAAAGGGTCTTTTGGGTTTTTTAATTAGTTTTGAACAGTGACATCATGTGCTCTCCAGAGGCGATTCTAGGTTCAGATGGGGCCCCAAGCGAAAGTGCAAAAGAATGAACATTTGCACCAAAATCACCACTACTGTAGTACAGTATGGGCTGTTATTCACTGTCTAGGAGCTTGGGGGCCCCAAGCGGCTGCTGGTCTTGCCTAGTGGCTAGATACGCCTCTGGTGCTTAAATCATTTTCTTCATTAAAACTGCGAGCTGGTATCAGACCTGTCACCTAGACTTCGTTATCTATAACTTATGTCCAGACCTAACGAAGTTGCAATATGTACCTTACGTGTGATCCTACATGGACAGGGAAACTCCCGTTTTGTTCTTTTGGAGCCACCGTAGCCCCTTCTCCTAACGCGGGCACACGGATGCACCCAAGCAAGGCAGTTTCGGTTTAACAACATCTGTTGCTAGCTGTCATGAAGATACTTTATGGTATGGTAGGACCATAGGCCACTATCAAAAGCAGTTTTAATTGCTAAAGTCGTATTTCTATAGCTGTCACCCTTCTGAACATCCAAGGGGTCCTAGGCACCTAGGCATCTTCACTCCTTAATCTTCTAGGTCGTCGCGCCCCTGGTCTCTTACAGTGGGAACTTCCCAGCGACGGTCTGGCCTCACTTGGACTTTCAGTCAGTCACATTGTATGTGGAGAGGGACTCTCTAATAGTATATGGTGATATCTAGGGATAACCACCTTTATCTTTTTCATAAATAGAGCTTTAATAAGAACCAATTTAACGCCAACCTAATGTACTAATTAATATGTTTTTCTTCTCCTTACTTTAAGGCATAGGCATGTAAGTTAAGGCACACACATACATACACACACACACATGCCCACATACAAGCCTCCCCGTCAAAGCAGTGATGTATACCTGCATTTGGCAGACTGCCCAGATTTGGCCTCTGTCAGGTGCAGCTACTAACACACACACTTTCTTCCTTTCTTCCCTAAGTTCTGCTCTGGTCATAGTGACCCAAGAAAGACCAGGCCCTGGCACTTGGCAAACTGCCCAGACTTTGTTCTTCTGTCTGGCGTAGCTGCCCTCACTAACACACACACTCCAGTTTCTGTGTCTCCGTTCAACATAAGAGAATTATTAAAAGTAAGAACTGAAACATGCAAATATAATAGAAATAAAAGTATATAAAAGTAATAATAGTAATATCAGTATAATGCAAGTAGTATAATATACGGTTCGTTTTTTACTGTCCTTTAGGTGCAAGCACTAACTACTCTGTCATTCTATATACCAGATTTCCTCCACACTTGCCTACAAACCCACCTCAGGAATGGCATACTAAGGCCGTACACTGTAAACCCAGACATCAAATGTACTTACCAAGACTAATTAAAATGCACTAAAAAATAGAAGTTTGATGGCATTTCTGAAGAATACTGAGTATTGACAACTTATTTGAGGAAATAGTTGTTCAGATGAATATGTTTTAGTTGAATGGATTAAATTCATAAGTTTTGGTTATGACCCCGCCTCTTTTTCTTCAGGCTGCACCAACTGGCCTCTACCCAGATGTGGGCAGTTGAATGTATTCCTGCAGTGTGTTTCATGTTAACAGATCGTTTCAAATTTCAACTGACAATATGGCCACGCTGTAGCATCCAATTTTAAATCAGAATATTGCCACCTAGTAAAATTAGGCTATCTTGTGAAGTGCCATTGCACAATTGAAAGTCAAATGCTGCATGACATAATTGACATTGCCTACCATCAACCAGGAACAATGGTAGTGCCCAATCAACCTGTCAATTAGTACCTGCCCTCACTTGAGTACATAGGACTGTTACATTGGTTCATTGAATTACTACCTGCAGCTGCCACATGCCTGATTACTCTGGTCACATGGTTAACTTTCACCTCTATAAAAACTCAGACTGTCACAATGCTTGAGTTGCTTGCCTAAATGACTGGTTCGCTGGCTCTCTGTCCGGCTTGTTGGTTAGTGAGTTAACTGACCGACCAACTGACTGTTTGTTGGCCAGCTGGTTGGCTGGCTAACTGACTCTTTTGGTTGACTGTATGGCTGGTTTGTTAGCTGGCTAGCCATACAACTGACTTGTTTGTTGGTTAGTTGGCTGACTAACTGAGTGTTAGTTGGTTAGCCGGCTCTTTGGCTGGCTAGCTGACAACTGACTCTTTTGGTTGGCTGGTGGACTGGTTTGTTGGCTGGCTAGGTATTTAGTTGGTAGTGAGTATTGTGGTAGCAGGTATCCTTTTTGGTGTGTTGCTTACTTGACATTTCAGGATTGTCTAATTATGCTCAACTAGAGTATTCTGTGCACACTGGTTCATGTACTATCATCCAGGAGATTATAATAATGAAATGGTAATAATACTGCAGAAACTTGAATTTCTCAGTGGTTATGGATAGTTTGGTCTATTAATACAAGAGAGCAGTGTGATGGTCTGGTTCCATGCCACAGTTGTCTCAGTCATGGTGAGGAATGGGAGGTGCCACAATAACATGGTAGCTACCTCTTTTGTGGTGATGAATGGAGGGGCGGGATCATGGTAGTGTGGGTAGGGTGACAGTAACTAACTGTGGTGTGGCCACAGTAAACAGTTACTACTGTGGAAGATGGTAGGTTTAATCAATTTGGACTTAAGTACATTTAACTTAAACTTTTACATATAATGAGTATATACAACAGTTGAGGTCACAAAAGATTGTAAGTTTAATCATTCATAATTACTTAGTTTTTCTAGGGCAACCACTTTTCTGGGTTTTTGTAAGTAAACTCAACTTATAAGGTTTTACAGTGTATATCTCTGCCAGAGAACTAAGTGAAAGTGAAGTGAAGGCCCATTGGGAAACTCCAACTCCCATTGTCATTGTGACACAGCACACAAGTGAACACTGCACACAACGAAATTGCATTTATTCCTCACCCGTGCAAGGGGGCAGCCCTCAATGGCGCCCCTATAGGGAGCAGTGCGGTGGAACTCTTCCATGCTCAGGGTACCTCAGTCATGGAGGAGGATGGGGGAGGGCACTGGTTGATTACTCCCCCCACGAACTTGGTGGGTCGGGAGTCGAACCGGCAAACTTTGGGCTACAAGTCTGACGCCCTAACTGCTTACCCATGACTGGTCCTCAACACAAACTGTCTAGCCGTGCCACCTGCCTGCTCTAAACGATCCCTGTCTAGACTGTTCTGTGCCATTGTCCCTCAGTGGTGGAAAAAACTTCCAGTGACAGCAACACTTTAGGGTCATCTCTCTCAATGAAGAGGGGATGTCTGCACTTCAGCCTTGGTGGTACTCACAGTCGAGGACAGCAGTATCAAGACAAGCTGGGCTACTTCCCAGTGACTAGACCCGGGGATGACTGGAGCACTCAGCAACTTTTTTAGAAGTTTTTTAAATTATTTTGGTGCACAAAGTGACTGACGTTTTGGCGCACCTGCGCCTTCCTCAGAGTCAAAAAACTCTTGTTAAGTGCTCCAGTCATCCCTGGGTCTAGCAGGGGCGTAAAGTATACCCCCGCAGCCCCCGCGAGGCAGGGGGGCCCATACTAAGCGGGGGGCCAACATGGGCCCTTGTCTTGAAGAAACGGGCCCCCTCCACATGATATTAGGCCCTCTTTTTTCATTCGTGGGCCCATTCTTGGTAGCTTGCAGGGGGGCCTGAAGTACTTGTGTTACCCCCGGTCTAGTCACCGCGAAGTAGCCCAGCTTGTCTTCATCTCTCTCCACCTTCAAGAAGCAGGTGAAGACTCCTCTATTCTGTGACCATTTCCTGCACTAATGCTCGAGCTGGCCCAGACCCATGGCATCTCTAAGGCTTGTATGAAGAAGAAAAAAAAAACAGTAACCCAACATGGCATCTGCTCTTATTGCGTTCTGTATATTATTCCCATTGTCATTGTGACAGCACTCCACAGCACACAGTGCTCACTGCACACAATGAAATTGCATTTATGCCTCACCCGTGCAAGGGGGCAGCCCCAAATTACCTTTTGGCTACTAGTCTGACACACTATTGTATTATTGAACAGGAACCATAGTAGGGTACTATTCAATACCAATAAATTATCTTACAGATTTGAATAGAATTTGGAACAGCTTGATTGCTGCCCTCTTTTCTTGTAGTTACTGTAGCAACGAAGTGAAAGCTGTAGTCTGAATGTAATGGAATTGTTTTTTTTTTAATGATATACTTCACATGTACCACAAGGTGGCAGTACAAACAAGGACAAAAAATGTAGGAAGACATGAAGTAGAAGGTAAGGTAAGCGTACCCATTAAGCCCACCAAAATCTAAATTTCTTTATTTTTCAATCATCTTCACATAATTTTTTTGTGAAATATTTTGTTAAATAGTAAGATTTACCTCTCTTCGCAATGTTTGTCAGTGAGTTGATGGATATTTCAAAGTACTATATGAAGATTTTTTACGAGAAAAGTGAAAAGTCTGAATGGGCTTAAATGGTACCATTGGTACCATTTAAGCCCACTTGTGTTCCAAATAAGCTCATATAGTTATTTCTCTATCAAAATACCTGGTGAGGTGTGTGAATTGAGTTTAAACAGTGGAGCCTACATGGCATAAATGGTTTCAGACCAAAAATGTAAGATTTGCTAAAAAAATAGTGCATAAAACCTAATTAAATATTACGGCATCTTTTACTTCATATACTTCATATAATTCTACATCCAAACAGAGAAATGTATTTTTTCTTATTGATTATTGTTAGTTCATTACATTACGCCTTTTAAACCAACAACTTGGGATTGTACAGCACTTTTTATGTCCCTCAAAGGCATTTTTCATAAGCATGCATGCAAACTTGCATGCATTTCAATGGGGTGTACCATTTAAGCCCACCTTGTACCCATTAAGCCCGCCTATACAAAAAGCTATTTTATGGAAATAATCAACTCCACAAAACATTTCATGATGCATTTATTTAAAGACCAATGCCAAACAAACTGGAATATGCTTAGAATTCATACCTAACCACCTTAAGTCTTACGGTAGAGTAAGATAAAGATGGTGTGTGGTTGTATCAAGAAAATATCGGCGTGTGCTCGCTCATAAAACACATCTTTCCATTTGAAGGGAAATGCTATAATTTAGTAAAACACTGCATGTATATATATAAAAATCATTACATTTACCTCTTAGTTTACTAAATATGAAAGTATTTTCAAAACATTTGACTTAAACTAGCTGATATTGTATGATTTCTGACATGTCCCAAAACAGCAAAGTTTTGAGGCAACTTCTTGTCAGTAGTCCTGAGACTGGATTCACTTGGACGGGAATAACTCGACGATAAAAAATGTGATTTGTTTGCAATAAAAAACATTTTGTCAGTTACTAAACCCTTTAATTGGATAGGGTGATGAACAACAAAATTCACCTTTTCCCTTTCTTTAAATTGACCTCAAAGTTGAAAGTGGGCTTAAAGGGTACATGGGCTTAATGGGTACGCTTACCTTACTCAGCTGCCCATTACATACCAGTTCAACACTTTGCACACAATACTTATGTAATGAATTATCAACATTGAAGTGCAGTGATTAAAACCTATATTATGGAGCATGGTAGATATTGTAGGCTATGCAACATTTCGTATTTTCAATTTTGAACACATAACCAAAAACATCCTTCTGGGTAATAATAATAATAATAATACTTTCGTTTTATATAGCGCCTTTCAAAACACCCAAGGACGCTTCACAGAGTGTTGTGTTGGAGAGTGTGAGTGTGTGTGCGCGTCAGTGTGTGAGCATGTGTGTGAATGCGTGAAAGTGCTTGTGGAACTAGCAGCCATAAGCCTCCAGGAAGAGATGTGTCTTAAGGTGTTGCTTAAACATGGCCAGTGAAGGGGCATTTTGGATGTGGTCGGGCAGATTGTTCCAAAGAATGGGAGCAGCAACATGGAAGGCTCTGTCACTGGTGGCCTTGAGCCTGGCACGAGGGACGATCAGCTGGCCCTTGGAAGAGGACCGCAGGGATCTTGAGGGGTCATAGGGGTGAAGGAGGTCACTGAGGTAGTGGGGTGCCAGACCATGGAGGGACTTGAAGGTTAGGAGGAGGACTTTGTAGGTAATCCGTGACTTGATGGGGAGCCAGTGAAGCTGCTTGAGTATGGGGGTGATGTGCTGCCAGGGTCTAGTGCCTGTTATGATCCTGGCAGCAGAGTTCTGGACATATTGCAGTCTGTCTAGGGCCTTGTTGGGTAGACCAAGCAGGATGGCATTGCAATAGTCCAGACGGGAGGAGATGAAGGAGTGAGTGAGCGTCTCCGTAACTGTCTTAGAGAGTGAAGGCCGGAGTCTGGAGATGTTTCGGAGATGATAGAATGCCGATTTGGTGACTTTTTTGATGTGGGAGTGAAATGAAAGTGATGAATCCAAGATGACAACCAGGTTACGTACTTCGGGGGATGGGGTGATGGTGCATCCATCGATGTCCAGGTGGAGATCTCCAACCTTCCTTTGCAGCATTGCTGGTGCCACCACCATGAGCTCAGTTTTATTGCTGTTCAGTTTGAGGAGATTGTGTGTCATCCAGGTTTTGATGTCCTGCAGGCAGTGGACGAGAGGGGTGGGGGGGGATAGAGGGGTGGGGGGGGACAGAGGAGAGGGTTTGGTGCTGATGTATATCTGTGTGTCGTCGGCGTAGCAGTGGAAACTGAGACCATGGGAGCGGATGATACGACCAAGGGGGAGCATGTAGATGGTGAAAAGAAGGGGGCCAAGCACCGAACCTTGCGGAACGCCGTGGCTGATGGTAACTGTGGTGGAGCGTGAGTCTTTGAGAGTGACATATTGTTGGCGGTTGGATAGATATGAATGAAACCAGTTAAGTGCTGTGCCAGTTAGTCCAGTAAACTCTGAGAGCCGTTCAAGCAGAATGGAATGAGAGACTGTGTCAAATAAACAACGTGTACAGCATAACTAGTCTTTCATAATGAATGTTCCAAGGTTCATTTCATTATTAAAGCCTACATTATTTCACTTCATCAGGCATTCTGTATTCTCATTGTGGGTCACACATGATTGCTTTGTAGAGGAGAACAAGGTCTCTCCTCTTTGATCTGCACCTGAACCTATTTATCAAATTGGAAATTAGATGAAATGAGCCTCCTGTTTGTTTGTTACAGTTGTTTCATCCCAGAGATCAATAGTGTTGGAGGCAGGCCCGCCGACAGGGGGGCACAAAGGGGTATGTTGTCCCGGTCCCACGGAGATAGGGAGTTGGTTCCCCATTAAATTGTATGTACAGTATTGCCCATATGAAAAAGAATTATATGATTCATATACTGCAAACATGCATGTTCCTTACATGAAATCGTATAGAAAAAATGTGCCAGATTTGCAAGAGTCACTTATGCGTTTTCTAATATATGTCTATCATGATAGTCGATTATGGCCCCTTTTCGAAAAGAAATACTATATGGAACTTATATGCATGCCGTATAACATGACTGCATGCAGTATAAATTCTTATAAGAGTTTGACATGCCAACAATGCATAATACTATATTATATTGACTAAAACATAGGAGAAAACTACTATATTCCTATAGAAATAATGCACGTTTTATGTTAAAATCATATTGAAGTCTTATTCCATTTAAGTATTGTAGCGGAGGGGAGTAGAGTTGCCCAGCTGGGACTTGAACCGGTGATGGTCACTCCATCACATGGCCTTCCCCTTCGGGAAGCACACCCGTAGCTTCACACACTCATGGTGTCCCTCACGCAACTGCCCATCATGCTTCTCCCATCCAGTGTGCCCCATCATCAATGCTTCACCTATCACTGAGGTCCCTCACACGGGGGTCACCAATCCTGGGGGTCCCTCTCATGGAATTACGGCTCACACACCATGGGTACGCTTCCGATGGCCTCACGGTACCATACCACTTCTGACACCATTTTTAGCGAAGGGGAGTAGAGTTGCCCAGCTGGGACTTGAACCCAGACCTTCTGGGGTAGTAAACCGGGGCTCTGACCGCTACACCAAAGAGCCGCGCTCGTTGGCATGTTAGTCAGAACACACCCACAACCCTAGTGATGGTCACTCCATCACACGTATGTTCCGTACATGTTCCGTAGTTGGATTTTACAGACTTTCTATATTAAGTTTATATGAAGTTTACAACTTGAAATGTCATATTCGTATATACATTTTATAAAGTTTATACATTTAATTATATGCAAACCTTATTTAATTTGTACATTTCTTAAACAGTTTCTGACACCAATATTTATATGAATTCTGCACATTTCTCATACGAAGCATGATACAACAACAACATGGCACAAATACAGCACACATCTGATTGGCATTCATCCAAAAACAGCACTATTTTCCAATCTTTTTACTTATACGAAATATATAAGCCCTTAGTAACATAAATTGTGTATGGCATATATGACTGAAAATGAATAAAAAAATAGCTAGATTTGTATATGTGGGTTTGTGCCTTGTATGACCCTTATAATATTCTTATGGAACAGATATAATCCATATGCGTTTTTAATAAGACTTTTTCATATGGGTGGGTAGGGGGCCCTTTCAGATGACTTTGTCCCGGGCCCAGCAAAAGCTGTCAGCGGCCCTGGTTGGAGGATCCATATCACACACAACTCTCAACAGGGGGTTCTTCATTATTATACGTACATTGCAATCAGGTCATTAAAAATCAAGACCGTGGGTTATCACTGCTGACAAATCTTTTATGTACGGTAGGCCTATGGGGCGTTCTATAAGAGCACACATTATTGGCTTTGCTTTTAGGCAAAACCTTGAGTTGAGCTGTTGAAGCGGGTGGTGGTTCATGGTTTGCTTTTAACCAAACAAAGAATTCATGGAACTCTTTCATTCAATCAATAAGATCGTGACACAATAGTAATGATGGATATCTCTATTTTATGACATCTCTATTTTATATCTCCCTTTTATATTTTTCTAACTTCTTGGTCCTGTGTCTGTATGCATGCAGTCTTCTTTGCACAAGTTCTATGTAGGCTATGTTACCGCTGCAACACATGGATTTCCCGACTGCAGGATAATAAAGGGCATATGGTACTAACTTACTAATGTCAGGAAGTGGTGGGTAGGGGGCCCTTTCAGATGACTTTGTCCCGGGCCCAGCAAAAGCTGTCAGCGGCCCTGGTTGGAGGATCCATATCACACACAACTCTCAACAGGGGGTTCTTCATTATTATACATACATTGCAATCAGGTCATTAAAAATCAAGACCGTGGGTTATCACTGCTGACAAATCTTTTATGTACGGTAGGCCTATGGGGCGTTCTATAAGAACACACATTATTGGCTTTGCTTTTAGGCAAAACCTCGAGTTGAGCTGTTGAAGCGGGTGGTGGTTCATGGTTTGCTTTTAACCAAACAAAGAATTCATGGAACTCTTTCATTCAATCAATAAGATCGTGACACAATAGTAATGATGGATATCTCTATTTTATGACATCTCTATTTTATATCTCCCTTTTATATTTTTCTAACTTCTTGGTCCTGTGTCTGTATGCATGCAGTCTTCTTTGCACAAGTTCTATGTAGGCTATGTTACCGCTGCAACACATGGATTTCCCGACTGCAGGATAATAAAGGGCATATGGTACTAACCAGTGGCGGTTTTGGGGGGTATGATGTTGGTAAGCACAAATTCTGTAACCAAGCCAAACTAGTGGGGTCTCCCCCAGATGAGATTTTTAAAAAAATAAAAACGCTCCTAAATTGTGAATTTTGACCTCTTCAGACAGCTCCCTAGGCTACTAAGTCATTCTACCACGTTGCATTTGACATCCTTCACTCCACGACTTGAAAATACAATCCAAATGTTCGCGTTGCATCTTACAGCAATGCATTGAACAGAAAAACACATCACTGACGGTCATCATTCCAGAAAGGGTTCTTATTCTTACTATGTAGAACTAATAGAAATGAAGTCAAGAGTGGCCACCAGCATGCCGTTGCGACCAGGGTACACTCACTGTAGCCTACACGAGAGCTGCTAAAAACTTGCGTAGGCCTGCCGTTAACTTCAAACAGGTTAGGGCCAAAACATACCAAGGCGGAACGGAACGGTCGCAGGACGGACGCGGTCTTTCTGCTTAGTTTTGGCCGGCGTGCTTTTCTCTGCCTTGCACACTGACAGCGTCGGCGTGCGCGGCCAGTCCTGTTCAAAACCCTCCCCACAGCTAAAGCTAGCGTGCTACTTTGCCATTCATTTGAATGAGACACCGCCGGTCGCCGGCGTGAAAAATACGCTCGAGTTCTATTTTTCAAATCCAGCGCGGCGCGGAGCCGGCTCCCGCGCCGCTGACGCCCGACTACCACCGGTCGGTGTGTAAGGACAGATAGGTTTCAATGTATTTTCACTGACGCCGGTAAAAACCGCGGCCGTTCCGCGCCGCGTTACCGCCTTGGTGTGTCAGACCCCGGGAAAGAGAGACCGCAGCCCTTCTGAACAATTGTGAAGTGAACCCATGTATGGATGAGCGAATGAACCCGTTCCTAAGCCGCAAGCTTCATCAACAACCAAACATGTTACAGCGGACAAATATAACCTTACCTTAAAATGCTGTCTTGACCGCAGAAATCCCAAACTTTCACTTAATCCACACGTTTTCGAAATTATTATCCACGTTCCCGTTTGTAATCCATGTGATATCATAGCTAATCAAGAAAAGCATACACACTAAGAAATGCTGGGTTGTTTTGTCAACCCAAGTGCTGAATAACAGCTGTTGGGTAAACGTGTTGGGTTATTCTAATGCAGTGTTGGGTTACTCTAACTCAATATTGGTACAGTGGGGAACATCTATGCTACTCTACTGATTGGGTTATTAGTTAGGTTACACAATAACCCAGCTCACTGGTTTATTGTACCCAACACTGTGTTGCCCTGCTACGTTTGAAATCAGAGTTCCCTGCAGATAACGTTCTTTCTGCCTGCCCGCCCTGGAAGAAGTGAACTGACCGGAGTCTTCAACAAAAATGAAGGTTTGTAATGTGTTTTTACTGTTTTGTCTCCAGCTAACTTTAGTTAACTGCCTAAAGCTGATAGATGTGTGATAGCCATTCGTTCATCCAACGCATTCCTTATCTTCCATTCGATCGATCTATGAAGTATGAACCCATTGAATAAGAAGACCGTTGCCCAAGGTAGTCTCTACACAAACCTAAACCGTTGGTTACTCTCAATTACCTAAACCAATGGAAATGGAGTCAACTAATCTAATCATAAGAAACATTGGAATGAATCTCGTCTCGAAACCAGATGGGATGAATTTTAATTTCACGAAACTCGCCTGTAACTTCAATCTGAGTCCAACCGTCTTTTGGTTTCCACGGTAACTCTCGACACAAATAACTGGCCGCAGTGCCGCCGCTCTGAAGTTGGTCTCTCGGCGGGCCAATATTATCAACTCTCTGCCGCGAGTTCGCGTGGAATAAGTAGCACAAATCAGCACAAGTTAGAGAAATTAATAATAACAACAACGGAAAATACGGACGTGCCGTGTATCCCTATTCAGTTGTACTAATGCCGCTGGCATCTGCAGCTCTGCTCAAGGTAGGCTAGTTCATGGCTGGTGCAGCTAGTCTGTGTGGTTTTAGAACTAGCTTAAATTCAGATAAGCCTGGACGTCCGCGAAGTGGGCTTCGATATAGACATGTCAGGACGGTTAACACAGTATGTCAGCGAGCATGGTATAGCTACTACCTCTGGTTTAACAACAATGTGGCTTTCTATTTGCTATATGATTGCAGCTATGAAAAAATGGAAGGAGACGTCCAGGACTGAACAGAGCTGTCACCTGTCACAGTGCAGTGCACCGACTGACTGACGTGAGTAGTGGGCCTTATTTATAGTTTTCGGTGTGGGCAGGCCAAAGCGAATACGGTGCTTTTCAAAGAAAAATAATGTATTGACATTGGTGTAAGGCAATGACAGACCTCCTGGGTGTAATGTGATGAGCATAGCCTACTTAAAAATATATTTTGCTGCAACTAAATGGATGCAGCCTATTATTCAGTTAGAATAATTTCAAATGTGTTTCTCACCATTTTTTAGGCTATTTGCTTGGATGTTGCTGAAAGAAAGGAGGCATTCTTCATTGTGCAGCACTAGCCTACTGTGGGTAAGTCACTGTTTTGTCCGTGTTGCAATAGTTTGGCTACCACTAGTGCATCCTTATACACTTAAGCCCTGACCAAATTGAGTTTCATTGCTAGTGATTTGACCTCATTCAATTGGATCCTCATATCAGAAGCATTTTTGTTTTCTGATATTTGTTTTTAATAGCCAACACTTTCTTTACTAGCTAACACTTTCTTATTTAGCCATTTATTTCACAGATGGTCTGACCTGTGTCTTGCAATGTCATCATCATTTTATAATTTTGTAACTAAATGTTGCATGTGTGTTTTTCTTTTCATTCAGAGGCCGAGAGAGTTTTGACGAGGCTTCTGTACCCAGGAGGCGGAGGCAGCAATGCCAGCTTCAATGCGCACAGTCCTTTAAAAGGGACACCCAGCTAAGATTTTATTGCAAATTCTACACAGAATGCACTGCTCTATTTGGTTTTGGAAACACTGTGTATTATTGTAAGTGTACACCAGGGGTGGGGAACCTTTTTCATTTGAAGGGCCACTTCAAATTACTCTGAGGGCCGTGAAAGTCCTCCGAGGGCCGTACAATTAACACAAACTAGGATTTCCCCCTGCACTCTAGGCCTATATGGAATGCAGCCACCTTAAAACAGACCTTAACTTCTATATGTCCCCTGAATATTATATTGTATTGCAAATGTTTCTTTTACAAAATATGCCATATTTCATATGAAGCTGCATAATATTAAAATTGTCTCAGGGGCCGCAAACGGCCCTCCAGACATAGGTTCCCCACCCCTGGTTTACACCAGCAAATTCATGGTGACACTACAATGACCTCAGCTATTTGGTTGTTTCTAGTGTTTAGGTACTGTCACAAAGCAGTCTTACAAACACATTTATTTATCTCTGTATCAACATTGAGGTTCTCATATAACCTTTCCCCATTCTATTCCCAAGTAAAAATGTGCTCATAGAAACAACTTGAAGGCATAATGCCCTTCACTTTCAACATGGGTCTTCTTTGTAAACTTTGAAAGTGTATATTGAAAAAGTAGGCTGTATTATTTCTCTATATTAGTAAATAATGAGTTTTCCATAATGTGCAATGCTTGAAAGTGTTTCCCAGTGTGTTGTTACCCTATAATTTTTCAATTTTTTGTGTCCATGTTTTTGAATAATATCCCTTCCTGCCTTTTTTGACTGTATGATAACATGTCTGTTATATTGCTCTATTTTATATTTAAATGCAATCCTCTTTGTTGTGTGAAAAGTGTGAAAACAAAATGGGACAATAAAATCAATGTATTGCACAAACTGGTGTGCTTATTTTGCACAGCCTGTGTCACATATAATAAGTGATACATTTATTGGGTAAATTTAACTTCATAATTAAGTAATTTAAACAGAATATTGGGGCTGTATAACCCATATATAGGATATGATGTAATAACCCAACAATAAAGTACATTCAATATAACGGTTTGGTTAGAAATAACCCCACATTTGAGTTAATTGTTTTACTCAACCTGTTGGGTTGAAATTTATAACCCAATTCATTGTATAAATACAACCCAATGCGAGGTTGGTCCAATAGTTACCCAGCACGGTAGTAAGAATTGGGTTATTTTCAACCCATCATTTCTAAGGGTGTATTGTGCTGCCGTTTAGCTATTCTCTTCATCTAACTGACGGTGTGTGGTTCATGTTATCTGCATATTTCATTCGTTTCTTCTTGATATGTCCCAAAGTTCTACTCCATGATTTGTCCACATCCAAAACACAAACGTTTCTTGAAAACTTTGATTGCAGTTCAAATGTGTTGTCAGTCTTCGAGATTATCATAAAAGCAACTGGCTTCAGTAAAAAATGTAAACATCACGTCTGCCTGAGCTCTACTTCCTGAATCCAATGTAAACGTAAGGTGTCAGATCGAGTTATGATTCATCAACTCATCTGTCAATCATATTTTCCGGTGCGCTATTGGTATGAGCACAATCAAAATGTGCTTCAAAACGTGGCGGGGCATCGGCGGAAAGCCAATTAAAAAACAGATTCTCTGCCATTGACTCCAAGTCATTTAGAATTTGTGCTTCATTTGCTGTAGTAACGTGTTTCACCATCGCTGTTAAACAGTGTTTCTCGATAGCCACTGTGGTGTCGCTGTTTAACCAGTTTTATAAGAACCGCCAGTAGCAGACAACACAGACAGCTGAATCACGTCAACAGGATGAAGGGTTTAAATTCGGATGTCGCGTTTGTCGCTTTTATATTGGTAAGCCGTGCTTCAAGTGCTTACATTAAGAACCGCCTCTGGTACTAACTTACTAATGTCAGGAAGTGGTTATTGACACAAGAATGAAATGAACCTAAGTGTGTGTTAAACCACATGAAATAACACAATTGTTTACCAATAATTATTTCCATTATCTTTTATTGAATGGTCACACCCCTACTGTGGTAAGGGTTAAATGAATTTAAGTGTGTGTGTGTGTGTGTGTGCGTGTAGCACTACAGTGTGAAGTGGTCTTGTTAATGGAGTCATGTTGCCATGCTGTAGTTCAGCGGTTCCCAAACTTTTTCCCCTGCGCACCCCCAAATATTTTGGTGTGTTGATGGCTACGCAAGTATGGGTTCACTGCACATTATGCACAGTCGTTTTGGGGAATCCTCTTTTCAAATAGCCTAGTCTAGTTTTAAACTACTCTTCAGATGGACCCTTCCAGCATACAATTCACCGTATAATTAAAAACTGCTTGATGTTCACTAACGCTGTATAAAAACTCACATATCCACCATTGCTCTATTCAGCTCGCGCACCCCCTTATGGCATGGCATGCACGCACCCCAGTTTGGGAAACCCTGCTGTAGTTAATGGTATCTATTCTGCTCACCATTTAGCCTGCATGCCTTGACTTGACTGAGGCCTGCTCTCGCTCCACTTGACCTTGCAATGAAATGATTCTCACTAGGCTATTATTTGAACAAATCACAATCAAAATCATCACTTTTTGCCCTCTGGACCATGCACGCTGACTTTTGACACCCCTGCACACCTTGTAGACACTTTTTGACTATTTGGCTGCTCTGTACTCTGTGGTGTGTGTGCGTGTGTGTGTGTGTGTGTGTGCGTGTGTCTTTGATATGCCCGACTATATGATCTGCCTGTCTTTGTCTATGTAAAATATGAACCTTAAATACTATCGTTTGTCTGTATAAAACATGAACCTTAAATACTATTGTTTATGCCTTTATAAAGCATGAACTTTATGTATTTCATAAAACATGAAACTTAAGTACTATTGTTTGTCTATATACAATAACATATGCACTTACCTGTAAAATACTATTTGTTTTTGTTTTTTATCAAACATAAACTTCAAATAGGCTACTATTGTCTTTATAAAACATGGACGTTAAATGCTTACCTTTATAAAACATGAGCATTAAATTATACTGTTTATGCCTTTGTACTCATGAACCTTAAACACTATTGTTATCTTTACAAAGCAGATACCAAATTTTTGTCTCATATGATCTACATTTCATCATTCTTTATATGGGCAAACAATACAATCAAACAATACAGTACTCACAGCTTCTGACGTTCTGTGTGGTTTTTCACAGTTCTTGGGAATATTATTTTATGAATGTTCACTTATGTTTTATTCATCAATTGGCTTTTTTACAACAAGGCATTTGTCAAGCTTCCAGGCATTTGTTTAGTTGTAAAAAAACAGTGTAGAATAAAACAAACAACTATATTAAATATTCCTTACATGAAACACACAATGCAGGTCACGCTTGGCAGGTAAGTTGTTTTAAAAGAAAAGTGCACACATTCTGTTACACTGTTGCCTACAAACTTTTTTTTTCCAGAGAGGGACAACTAAATAATAAATGTATACAGATCTAATAAATGAGGCCATTATATCTTCCAAGGCCAGAGTAATCTAAAAAGGAATTTGAACAAAACCGTATACTTAAATATACTTAAAAATGACCAGTTTACAGAATACATATAAAGTGGTCCCTTGTTTTTTAAAACAAAATCTTAAAAAATAATAATTATCACTGTGCAAAACATCATCGATTCATGCACCTGACATAAAAATGTTTTCCAATAAATAACACAACTGCTGGCTTCATACAGTAACCCCACCATATCTAAACAGTGACTTCCAATGTCAACATTAAAGCATTCAAACATTGTTTAAGGCATTGTAGTAGCCTTACATCCCGGTCAGTTGCAGTGCCTCTCATTTGCAGTTGGAGCAATTTTAAAATGTATGTTAAATGTTTCTCATGGTGTTTGGTCTTTCACATCATTAGTGGCTTTGATCAATGCTATAGCAGTGTTACGCACAGAATACAGTTCTTCATGTGCTTTATCAAGTGTCAATCTGACTTTGGCAAATAGACTAGAACATAAACTCTTTCTAAGTCGAACTAGCTCCCATTGCAAATGTGACTCCTCTTTTCTCCTCTCCCGTCCCCTCCGCTCCGTTCCTCTCCTCTCCTCTCTTCTCCTCTATCACACCTCCCGCTGCTCCTCTCTCCTCTCCTCCTCTCCTCTCCTCTCCTCTATCACACCTCCCAGTGCTCCTCTCCTCTCCTCTCCTCTCCTCTCCTCTCCTCTCTTCTCCTCTATCACACCTCCCGGTGCTCCTCTCCCCTCCTCTCCTCTCCTCCCTTCTCCTCTATCACACCTCCCAGTGCTCCTCTCCTCTCTTCTCCTCTATCACACCTCCCAGTGCTCCTCTCCTCTCCTCTCCTCTCCTCTCTTCTCCTCTCCTCTCCTCTCTTCTCCTCTATCACACCTCCCGGTGCTCCTCTCCCCTCCTCTTCCCTCCCCTCTCCTCTCCTCTCCTCTCCTCTATAACTCCTCCTGGTGCTTCTCCTCTCCTCCCCTCTAAATTGCCTCCTGGTGCTCCTACTCTCCTCTCCCCTCCCCTCCCCTCCCCTCTCCTCTCCTCTCCTCTAAATTGCCTCCCGGTGCTCCTCTCCCCTCCCCTCCCCTCCCCTCTCCTCTCCTCTCCTCTCCTCTCCTCTCCTCTCGTCTCCTCTCCTCTCCTCTCCTCTCCTCTCCTCCTGGTGCTCCTAATCTCCTCTCCCCTCTCCTGTCATCTCCTCTCCTTTATTAATCCCCAGGGGGAAATTCAGGTATCCAGTAGCTTACATAAATACACAAATAAACGAATGTCCATGTGGGCATTCGTTTATTTGTGTATTTATGTAAGCTACTGGTTACTCTACTCTACTCTACTACTACTCTACTCTACTCTCTTTTCCTCTCCTCTCCTCTCCTCTCCTCTCCCCTCCCCTCCTATCCTCTCCTCTCCTGTCCTCTCCTCTCCTCTATAACGCCTCAAGGTGCTCCTCCTCTCCTCCTCTCCCCTCCTCTCCCCTCCCCTCCTGGTGCTCCTCATCTCCTCTCCCGTCCTCTCTTGTCCTCTCCTCTCCCCTCCCCTCTCCTCCCCTCTTCTCCTCTCCTCTCCTCTCCTCCCCTCTTGTCCTCTCCTCTAGGGCGCCTCCTGGTTCTCCTCCTTGGGCTCCATGCCGTAGTGCAGGGCCTCCCCGTCCATACAGGCCCAGGGCATGCGCTCTGTGGTGAACTTGGCGGCCCATTGGCCAGAGGGGCCCACGGCTATGGCTCCGCCTCCACCGTGCACTCGCTCCCCCATGTGCTGCAGGGACTTCTCAACTGCCTCCGAGATCCCCCGACCTGAACACAGGAAAAACAGCAGTGTTGTTTTAACACTTACAGGTTGAAATAAACGATATTTCAGACCACATTTAATCCCACTCAAAAATAGTGTTCATTTTACACTTTGGTCAGTGTAACAATATATCATATACAATTTAATTCTACTCAATATTTTGTAAATATCAACGTTGGAAGGTGAAAATTGAACAATGGTGGAACCTGGAGCAGAGTGGGCAGGTTATCGTCTTTCTGTAGATTTAAAATTATGCAAGTTATGCTGGGAAAAACACATTACGTCCGGCAGAGTGTGCGCTCTATACATCATTATGGTGCAATGCAACAAGTTATACATTACAAAGACATGTTTTTTTCAGTGTGATTTTGAATAGGCAGCTGAAATGAAATGAAAAGAAATGAAATGACAGCCATAGTATATGCGCCTTCATCTGTAAAAGTAAGCTCATCTTAGTCAGGGACCTATGATGTAGTGAGGAGGACACACAATTGAGTAAGAACAACTCATCTCTCGCACTGTGCCTCGTGCAAGGACAAGTACACAGATGCCAACAAATGTTCCTGGATCAACATGAAAGAAGCACATGGTGCTAGGGGCTCTGGGCATATGAAAAGTAGGCTGCCTGATTAAAACGGCATAGGTTTGGATGGTTGCTGGAGCAAAGGGGCTGCTTAAAGCAGAAATAATTACGGCAGAGCAGAACACACATCATTATCAAGAGTAAGCCTTCAACAAGGTCCTTGGCAAATCAAAGTGATTGTTCCCATGTTTGCACTGCGGTTTTGTGAATTTACAAGCCTCTGCCCTTGTTATTTCAAAGGGAAATTCATTTAAAAAATCAATTTTCTGGGCAAACAAAAGTAGTCCAAACAATGGGGCACACAAAATGGTTTATGATAGTGAAGGGTTGGAACGAAACACCAGATTACACAACAGAGAATTAATTTGGACACCCCTTTTGGTAACTGACAGCTTACCAAAGACATGCCGTTTCATTGGGTAAAGAAATTGTAAAGTCTATTTAAGCATGCCGGGGGGAGGGAGTCATACTTGGATCTTGTGTTGTTCTCTATTAATCACATGCTACAGATAACCTTGTGTGTGAAAACGGGCTACTCGTTCTCTCTTATTTTATCTCGCACTATAGCAGCAGAGTCTCTCTCTCTCTCTCTCTCTCTCTCTCTCTCTCTCTCTCTCTCTCTCTCTCTCTCTCTCTGTGAAAACAATAGCTTCTGTCGACCTTCCTCATCTCCGAGCCTCATTATCAGTCCACTACTGAGGCCGTTAGCACAGCGCCGCCCCCTTGCACACCCCAATTAAAATGATTGGCAAGAGCCCAGTCAACGATTCACTCTTCCTTTTGCATTAAGGCCTCTCTCAGTCGGACACATAGAATTGCTTGTGTGTGTGTGTGTGTGTGTGTGTGTGTGTGTGTGTGTGTGTGTGTGTGTGTGTGTGTGTGTGTGTGTGTGTGTGTGTGCATGCATGTGTATGCAAGCACATATGCATGCATAGTGTGTGTGTGTGTGTGTGTGTGTGTGTGTGTGTGTGTGTGTGTGTGTGTGTGTGTGTGTGCTGCTGACAATATGAAATTAAGGACGAGTTGCTTACTGTATGATTTGAAAAAAAATAATAAATCGTTAAACAACAGCGGCGCTTGTACTCCGCATTGAAGTGTGGAGCAAGTACAGTACAGTACTGTAGGGGCAATGCTAAAGGTGCTGGCAGGCAGCACAATGGGGATGGCCAGGCAGCAAGATCAGACACACACATGGACACATGGTGGCGCAAGCAGGACAGACACACGGACACACTGTGGCGCGGGCAGGCCAGACACACGGACACACGGGGGCGCCAGCAGGCCAGACTGGCGTGAGTGAATAAACACACGGCCCCTGGGTTGACTAATTTGGTGCCCACACATTTCATCTCACTGGATTTCCTTCCGCTAACAAGGGGCTGCGAGTGAAGTGGCGCTAGCAGATGGTTAAGGGGAGAAATGGGTCATAATATTATCCACACATGCATGTGCGGAGCCAGAAAAAAAGAAGGGAAAAAGATGTATAGTATTAAGGGTTTCGGGCCTGAAACCTCATTATGCACACAATACACTGCGGTGTATTTGAAAGTGTCCCCAGTTGAAGTACTCCTATTATATTTTTCCCCTCCCGGGGAATGTAATATCTAAGTGCTTTATCAAAACAAACACAAAGACATCCTTGTTTACACATAGAAGCTCGGGAAACTATTGTTAGGGATAAAATAATTGTCAGTCTACTCCAAGCTGCCCGAGCAACACTGTACCCTTCTGCTCTGATCCAAGGGCAAAAAGAACATATCAGTAGTTACACAGGCAGGCAAGTAGCTATAGGTGATTTGGTTGTGGGTACGGAACGCATTGCTTTAAATTGCCTGCTGAATCGGGAGGACCCAAAGCAATACCTTTGTTTGTGCTGTGTGTGTGTGTGTGTGTGTGTGTGTGTGTGTGTGTGTGTGTGTGTGTGTGTGTGTGTGTGTGTGTGTGTGTGTGTGTGTGTGTGTGTGTGTGTGTGTGTGTGTGGCACCAACAATTCAGAGATGACAGTACAATAATGTGCATACAAAGCTGCCTTTGTGTTCATTTTAATTGGATAACACATTCTGTGCTGGTATTTATTAAAAGTTTGTGTGAGCATATGTCTGTGCATGTGTGTGTGTTTGTGTGTGTGTGTGTGTGTGTGTGTGCGCGCGCGCGTGTGTGCGTGCGTGCGTGTGTTCATTAGTGTGTGCACATATATTACAAATTGTTTGTGTCCAAGCATATGCTCATGTGCATATATTATTCTTTTATCTAACTACATAGTGCACTCAACATTCTCAACATTTGCCTTTCGTTTGCTGTGCTCAATGCTTATGCTCTTTTGATGGGAAATGGTCTGTTGTTCCCTTCTCATTTGCATAATTAAACTTCATGCACAGCACAACCATGAAAACATCCTTTCAACAACTTCTTTGTATGTGGAAACTTAACTTGGCCATATAGTGCTATTTCTTATTGCGATTATCAGAGCAGCACGGCCAGGCAGAGGCCGAGGCAGGCCAGAGATGTTTTTAAGCCCCCCTCGCTGGCTCGCCTCGGGCGGGCCAATAGACTGCTGCTCTGTCGCCACAGTTCGCTTCTCCCCTGCCTGGGTAACAGGGCCTTTTCAAGGTATTTGGGGGCCCTAGGCAAAGAGGGACTTACCCCCCCCCCCCCCTTTTCCCCCTTCAAACTATTGAGGAGGGGGCTCCCTCAAGAGGGGTTTTGATGGCCGTATCATTGCCCTTTTCCATCATTGAACTTGGAGGGAGGTTCTGCCTCACTCACAAACTTGTCACTGCTGTCATTACAAAAAGATACCCATGCATTATCAGGGGGCCCGATTCAGTTGGGTGCCCTAGGCAACTGCCTAGTTTGCTTGCCTGGTTATGACGGGCCTGCCTGGGTAATGTGGTCGGTCTGTGTGTCCCCTTTGAGTTGGCCAAGTGTGTCTGATGCTTTATCACTCTATTCGGATGTGTTCCTGATCAATGCTTCTGTTGGCTTTTCCTGTGTTAGTTTAATGCCACCTGTCCCCGCTCTCCCATGGAACTGTCAGGATGAATGATGGACCATTTTTTTCTTCCCTTTTCTTTTCTTTCTTTTCTTTTCTTTTCTTTTCACCAGTTCTATAGGAGTGACTTGATGGTGGTCTTGTGTCAAACTATAAAGGGCCTCAAAGCAAGACAAGTTCGCCGTTAAAGACATAAAGCGCTTGGAAATACTGAAAAGTTCTGCACAACACATACCATGTTTTAAAAATGATTATATCTCTTAAACGGATTGTAAAACTTAAAATATAAAAGCCTCATTTCAAGCACAATTTGTGACAGAATTTATATGGATTTGTATGAGTGCATATGTTTGAATATACCGTATCTTTACAAAACACATAGGAGATGACCACAACATTGAAGTGTTTTTTTTTCTACTTCAACATCCACATACATCTGCAATAGCTTAAATGTGCATTCTGCACTCAGGAGTGGGCAGTATTTACGAGGTAAGCATATTTTTCAAATTCTACCTACTCTTGTTTCTTTTAGTGTTCGCTGCTATGGCTATGAGCAAATGCTTGGGTTCGGGGCTACCTCATAATAAACTGTATGTGTATATAGTTCATCTCAATGAACTATATACTGCATGTGTACGCTGGGTGTTTGGGAATCCTATGACTCTTACATAATCTTTCAGGGAGAAGCTATTCATTACATGCCATTAAGGACCCAGTTCATCACCAACCTCGTCCTCCATCCATGGGGCCCACTCACCAAAAGCACAAGAGGCCCACATTGGCATAACAGTGATGAGGCCCATGCAGCCAGGCACCAAAACAACTTCTAAGCAGGGGTGCGAGGAACATGACAGACATGGGAACATGCTTACAATGCCAGAAACATTCAGGGACCTGGTAAACAATGCAGAGAATGAATAATGTGCAAAGTGACTGAAATGTTGGAAGCGGCGTGCTGAGTGCTGTGAACACTGGCTGGCTTAAGTACGCTGATGACACCCAACCAAAGAAACCATAAGAGAAACCAAAGTAGTGGTAGAAGCCACATGGGTATGACCCTGTAGCTTTATTAATATCAAGTATAAAATGCACACACAAGTCTTAAAGTCCTGCTTTAGGTCCAGCAGAGGTCAGACACAGAGACGAGACCTGAAACTGCATTGCGTTTAAAAATACAATATGACAAGAGTGCCCATCATTATAACGCTACCAAAAAAAGCCACAGCTAAAAACACCAGCACCAAAATAAGAGGTCTGACCAGCTGAAAGATGTGACATGTTGAAGAAGCGACCTAACTGAATAGAAAAGAAATAGTACAGGTCCCCTTGAGATGGCTTTAGAGATCTCATCAGAGGATGCTATTTTGGTCTTCTAAACATCTTCAGAACATCTGGTTAGACCTCGATGCATGCATCTTCACCATCTCATCAGCATGCCAGACCTGGTAGGGGGCCAAGCTGTTGATTTTGAGTCTCCAATCACCAGCAACTTCTCGTTTCAACTAGTATGTTTTTGTTGAGTGGATATTTTTTTCCCACGGGTTGTTTTTTTCCACACATATGGCCCTTGGCCCACACATTAGTGCAACATCTGCAGAACCAGCATGGGAAGGCCATCCTGTGGTTTACCCTCCATTAACACTACCATAATCAGCACTGCCATAGACTTATACATTACATGTGATATTCCAGCCTAAATACATTCATACATTCATAATCAGCATCAATACTTTGTTCGCAATCAGCATTGCGATAGCCAGAGATTTATGAATGTAAGTACTGTTATGGATGTACTGTAAGTACAATACTAGTGGTGTTGATATTTATTCTGGTCGTATGATTATTTATTTTCAACTATTTACTATCAAATTACTTGAGCTGTAATTACATATAATATAATATAATATAATAATAATAATAATATATAATATAATATAATAATATATAATATAATACTTTATACATCTCTGGCGCTAGCTTTTATACATTGTACGTCTGATATTCCAGTGTAAAGACATTCATAATTGATGAAATACATGTATGCACATCAGAGGTGCCAATAGGGGTGTCGGAAGGCAAAGAACAGCGCCGCATATTTGATTCAAACATTGTCTGAACCAGCACATTCTAATATGCAAATCATCACAGGTTGATCCTCGTCTAAGTGAAACCCCTGGCATTAACGCGCACAGGCTGAAGGATTACCGTACGTGGCAGCTTTTTCATTTACATTAATCCAGGATGGCCAAATCTAATGCGCACGCACACACACGCACGCGCACACACACACACACACACACACACACACACACACACACACACACACACACACACACACACACACACACACACACACACGCACACGCACACGCACACACACACACACACACACACACAGACACACACACGATCAGAAAAAAGATCTTATAAGTGGGGAGTGTAGAATGTTGAACAGTACCTTGCTCGACGTGGAAGAGTATTAGTCTGGCCAAGGTGACTTTGAGGATTGATTCTCCATGGCCAGTGCAGGACACAGCACCACTCTGGTTGTCAGCGTAGGCTCCTGATCCTTGGATTTTAAACAGTCACATGGTTTAGGTGCAGCTGGGTCTACTCTCAACACAAGTCTTGCAATGCTATTTGGTGATCCACTGGCTCTATTCTTTTATTATACTGCAGCAAATGTAAATAACATTTAGGGACCGTTTTTGTTTCTTTGTTTACAATTTAAAACAGTGATAACACACACACAATACAGTACTGTATCAGTGAAAGGCACAACTGGAGCATTAAAGTCACAGTAAATGTTACAGTGATTATTCAACACTTAAAGACTTGGGCCAACTAAATTTAAGTGTTGAAATAATGCTGCAATTACATATAAATAATGCTGCAAATACATATAAAATATAAAAATATACTGTACATTGTGTTGAAATGGTGCATAAAAGTGAAATGGCAACTTAGTAGCAGTTAGTAGTAGGCCTACCTATAATCGGGGAGTCTCCGACCCTGCCCACCATTTTGTGTCTGATTCCTCCAGTTGATGTGGCGCAGGCAACGTTGCCATGGCAATCCAAAGCCACTGCACCCACCGTGTCATGGGCCCTAACACGGAGAGGGCAAGGATGGTTAGTCTGGTAGCGACCTCAATGGTTAGCTTTACTTTTACTTTTTACTTTTTACAGATTATAGCACAATGGCTAATTTTCCCCTGGTGTCCAACACATCTCTACATTTCCAATCCTCGCACCGCTCATTCCATTGCTTTGCTTTTATACTTACCACTCGTAAATACAGTATTTTTCATTTTTAATCATTGTATTCGACCTACTTTATGACTGTGTGAGGCTACCAAATACATTATGACTGTGGTCAGTACAAGTCCCTTGCTCAGGCAGACCAAAACTGCTTCCAAAGCATCTGCCCTCATATGCTTTCACTTGATAATTACTCTCTAAATATTTTCAGATTCTTTCTTATTTTATTTAGATGACTTTCATATTTAATTTTGTACTTACTGTATGTGCATTGCCTTTCTTTTAAATCTTAACTTTTACTTTATGTTGGCTGAGCTCACAATATCAGTTAAAAGCCATGCTGAAACAATGCTTGACAAGTGCATATGTATTTCCATTCTGGTAGACCACACGAGCTGATATTGCCCCCACTGAAATCCTCTGCCACAGCGCCTTGGTTTGGCACGCGTAAAACGAGCTGGCCCCTGTAGCGAAGATGTCCACATCTCGCTGCCCTCACCTCCATTGCTGACAGGCAAGGTAATGACACAGCACCCTAATACGACATATTGGCTTTCACTGTTGTGAAATTAAACCACCATTTATATAAAAAAACAACAGCTTAATTCAGCTAGCATTGCACTGCACTATGTTCTTGAATACAATGAGCCATTCTTAGTGGAACAACCAGCCAGACAAAACTAAAGTACATCACCACCATTTATGAAAAAACTAGCAAACCAGGTAATGTACAAACCTTCAACACTCACTGTGATTCTGAACAATGAATATGAATCACATTATTCACGCAAGCTGCCATTAACACAACCTTTCACTAAATTTGGATTTTGACAACAATGTGAGCCCTTTTTTCCGATAATGTTAACAGAATGAAAGCAGTCTGAAAAGGCAATGCCTGTACAGCCTTCTGAATGGAACTAAGTGCAAAAGCTACAATGAAATAATGATTCTGAAGCGCCCATCAGTCATTCCTGTACACTCCTGTGACACGACAGGAGAGCACTGACATAAGAATTTAGCTATAGCTATACACAACTAAACACACAGCGGTCATTATCAACAGTATGCATTACAAATTCACAACAAATAAGGAATTTAGAGGAATTTTCACTGTAGTTATTCTTTTACTTTGTGATCAGTGAAAAGGCAACACAATGTTTAATACTGTTCTTGGAATGATGTATAGAGTGAGACAGCAATTACAGAGAAAGACACCAATCTGAAAAACCTGAAGACACAAACAAATAAGACTATGGAAGCCATGGATACAAACACAAATTAAAAGCCTAATGGTGCAAAACCATAATTTGCATTAAAAAAAAAACATGTATTCAGTGTGGATCACACACTTGTTCGAAGAAAAACACGGGCGCTGATATAATTGGTTAATTTAACAATGTGCTATGTAGGCCTGGTATGTCTATATCACATTCTGTACTCAATTACGACAAAAACTACTATCTATATCACACATCATCACATCTCAATTACGACAAAACAGCTAGAGCTGGTGTCGCAGAGAGCTGCAGAGGAAATTACAGCCTGAAAATCAAAGGCAGCTCCTGGCAGCCCTCTGACCCACTGGCGTAACACAAGTACTTCAGGCCCCCAAGCGCAAGCTACAGAGAATGGGCCCCCGAACGAAAAAAGAGGGCCTAATATCATGTGGAGAGGGCCCAATTCTTCATGTAAATGAGCCCCCTGCCTCGTATGGGCCCCCCTGCCTCGTGTGGGCCCCCCTGCCTCGCGGGGGCTGCGGGGGTATACTTTACGCCCCTGCTCTACCCTGTACATGAGCTTCTAGAGAGCCGTAAAGGAAAGGAAGAGGAGTGAAGAGGTACTGTATAGATGCAGCGGAAAAGAGAAGAGAAAGTCTCACCCCCTACAGGCAAGCCGGCGGGGAAAAGCACTAAGCACAGCAACAACAACAACAACACCTTGCCATGCTTGCAATCTGAGGCCTCAACCAAATCTATTTGCATGCGAGTGCAGAGAGAGAGAGAGAGAGAGAGAGAGAGAGAGAGAGAGAGAGATGCGGAGCAGAGAGCAGAGACTAAAACTGGGTGTAAGAGTGATTCAAGGTTAAATGTGAGACACTGGCACGGGTGATCTATCAGCGAGGCTGCTGGGCCACGCACGCGCGTTGCGCGGCCAAACAGACATCTCGCGGCGAATATTTGTCTGCTGCAGTTGGGGCGGACAATCTCACGCCGGGCCGGTGAGGGAGGCCCATCAATCATTTTTGACAGTGCCTTGATTGCTCTATTAAATCACCATGATGGCTGGGTTTTTGGTGCAGTGAGGCGAGCGCGGCGAGCGCGGCGGGGGACACAATGCGAGGGGTGGACTGTATTTTACACCTGTAATTGAAGTTTGGGGGCGCCGCCGCCGTAAATCCTTAAATATCAATAAACTCCTTAATGAAGCGTGTAAACAGCAGAATAGAGATCGTTCTCCTCTTTATCATCCCTATGTCAGAGGCATTATTATACATTAATAATTCAATATAAGGCGCGTCACGCCTCGAGGAGACTGGTAAACACCACACACACACACACACACACACACACACACACACACACACACACACACACACACACACACACACACACACACACACACACACAAGCAGCCAGAGCCGGCCAGTCACGTATCACACCGATGGGAAGGTCAGTCAGCATTTGCTGCAGAGCCTCAACACATGACTTAGCATAATGTTCCTCAATGGGGGCTCTACAGCCCCCCAGGGGGGCATTGGGGAACCCTAGAGCAGTGTTTCCCAACTGGTGGGTCGCGACCCAAAAGTGGGTCGCGGAGGGGTCATGGATGGGTCGCGGAGCCTTAGTGTAAAAAAAATGTAATTTAAAAAAAAAAAAATCCAACTTTTCCTGAAACAATTTACAACTTTTATTTTGATAGGCTAGTGAACTCTGTGTCATCTGTCATCATAGATACAATCTGAATGCTTATGCGAGATAGATAGCGTGCAACCAGTCATTCGAGTCTTGGTTACATTTTGAGAATTGCTTTGAATTGACTTGAACGCAAAAAAAATTGGTCGCGACCGAATGAGAGTAGAAAATGCTGGGTCCCAAGACTGTTCCAGTTGAGAACCACTGCCCTAGAGGGGTGTTGAGAAGGATATAGCTGAGAGGGGACAATGCTTAGTTAGTGGTCATTGAGGGCATTAGTCTATTTTTTTTTTATATATATATATATATACAGGGGGGCATTGGCAAGCGTATGGTGAGGTCAAGGGGGCATTCCAGGGGGCGCTCCAGGGGGCTTTTACTCAAAAAAGTTTGAGAGCCACTGACTTAGCAGGATATGAGATCCTAGGACGCTGTGACACACACACAGTTGGAAGTCTTCTCCAACTAATGACCTTCACTGTCTAAAGAAGAAGAAAAACGAATGAGTGAGTGGAATGAAGAGACATCCTCCCTTTCCTAATTAAAAAAATAAAAAAAACCTCTCAGAGCAAAGCCATCGCCCTGGAGTCTGGATGTCCGGGAGGCTTAATTGAGGACAGGCAGGACAGGATATCATGCATTGCATTTCAAGAAAAAAAAAGTTGCCACTCACCGCAATGCTGCCACCACACCAAAAAAAAAAGAAAGAAAATAATCTGAGTGCCCCCACACGCCTGCCACCATCCCCGCCCTCCCGCCACCTCACCATCATCTCCTCCTCCCTCCGATAGCTTAATGGGGCGTGTGGCTCAGAGCTAATTACTTGCGGTAGTTTGATGCGACTCGAGTGTCTTTTAATGGCTCCGCTGTCCTCTGTGTGAGGGAGCCGAGTCATTCGGAGCCAAGCGTGTGTCGCCACCACCCCCGCCTGCAGTATATATACTGGACATGGGCAGCAGCCAGGGTCAGACAACATGGTCCCCACCACCCCCCGCCTGCAGCATATATATTGGATATGTGGGCATGCTTGTGTCGCCACCACCCCCGCCTGCAGTATATATACTGGACATGGGCATCAGGGTCAAACAACATGGTCCCCACCACCCCCCGCCTGCAGTTTATATATTGGATATGTGGGCCTGTGTGTGCTGCCACCACCCCTGCCTGCAGTATATATACTGGATATGTGGGCATGCTGTGTTGCCACTCGCCACCACCCCCGCCTGCATTATATCTTGGATATGGGCAGCAGGGTGGGACTTGGCCATAGTGAGCACTGAGCCAAGAGAGTCATTACCACCCCCGCCTGCAGTTATACTATATGTGACAGCAGGATCACCTCCAGCAAAACCTTGTATATCCACTTGTTATGTCTTAAAAAAAAAAACATTTTCTAAATAAACATTTCATCAGTAAAATAAAAGTGGCGTTTAAATCATGTATTAAACTCATACACTCGTGTAAATGGACGAAGTGTATTGATTTATATATTTTTTTCATTTCTGCCAGACATCAACGATATGCATATGAGCAGCAGGGTCATCACCACCCCCTCCTGCAGTTATATGGGTAGATGACGTGACGTGTAAATTTTGCTGTCGCAGGCTCTTAAAATTAAGTAAATTGATGCTTTCAAAATTGTCAATGCTTTAAACTAATGTCGTTGTTGTGAAAAAGTAATGTGTAATAAATCCAGAGCTTAAATAAGTATACTTAATTTTGAGTCAAATGTCACATTTGTCCTATGGTGTGACTGAGGCAAGCCTGGTTCTCCATATTAAAACATTTTTAAATAAATAATCAAAGCTCAGTCATTTGTCTAAACAACCCTGGCATGTTTTTCAAGGTGTCTATTTTAGCAAGTGGCAATGCTTAATTTTTTTCCTGTTTTTCTGAGACCGTATGGACTTATGAAACTTTGTCGCAGAAAATAATGTCCTGTGGTGTGACATCATTTTTTTGGTTAATTCTGTGGATAATTATCTATTGTTGAAGCTCCAGCGGTACATAAATTGTGACTTTAGACCCTTAAGAAGCCAATGGCAAGGGTGGATTTTAGATTTTTCTCTCAGAGTTCTTCAGTCAATCAATTATGTTTTGCTACCACAAATGTATTAGTTTTGTAGTCCTTTGGTGTGACAGCCATAAAATACATTTTGACAATAGTGAATATTTTTCATATTTTTTTCTTATGTAGATGTATGAAAATGCATCTTACTAAAGGTGAAATTGTATTTCAGTTGGCAACGACATGGCTTTAAATTAACTCAAAAGCTCAAAAGTCCTATGGTGTGATGGTAAAAGTCCTATGGTGTGATGGTAAAAGTCCTATGGTGTGACACTTTGGAGTATCACACCAAAGGACAAACAGGTCACACCAATGGATTAGATATTTTGCATTGTTGATGAATATTTGCTGTTGATTTTAGATACTGTCAAATGATATAAAATGTCATTAATGGTGCTTTGAAACCATAAAATATAACGGTAACAGTGAAGGAAAGATCAGTGAGAGAGTATATAGAGGAGTATAGATGAATAAAGTATGCTGTGGAGAGCTCAATATACAGCATAAATGTGCTGTCCAGCTTGAGATACCAAACAGGCACTGGCCACTACACACTACAGGTTCAATGGTGTGACAGTCATAGTACCTACAAAAGTGTGATGGTCATGCCAAGGTCACCCTTCAGTATGAGTCTAATGAGCTCTGCAGGTTACATTCAATGACCGCATTGCTGTCATTAAGAGTTACGATAGGCTAATAATCGACGATTCAAAGACTTATAAGTGTAAAGTATAGGTCCGTATTGACTACAACATTATATTATGATCAAAAGACAAAACAATCATGTTGATATATTTGTTTCTGGCTCAGTTTTGCATTTCTGTCCTTTAGCGTGACATGAATGTCCTACGGTGTGACATGTTTTAAATGCTCAAATATTTGTTTGAGCTAAACAATATGTTTGATTAACACTGAATATTGCATTAGGGAAGAACAAATTATCGTCCCTGAAAAGTTAGTATAAATTCGGACAATTTTGAACATAAAGATATCCCTGTTTTTCCTCGAAGGTTTCTAATAATCTCACATCTAATGGGGAAAAAAATACTTAAATGGTAATTTCTCATTAAATTAAGACTTTAAAAAATTGCAATAAATATGAAGAGTGTAACAATGTTCATAAAACTCCATCAAGCCATTTCTACATTACTTAATATATTTATTTCTTAACGTCACACCAAAGGACATATTTTCAGCAAATTGCTTTATCAACGTAAATAAATAATCAATGAATAGACCAACATTGTGACCACTTGGATTTTTTGAAAGATTAATTGCTGCACTACGTAGACATATACTTTCCCCCCTCATAAACAATGTTTTGTGAAAAAAATGTTTTTTGCTGCCTATCCGTCATCTACCCATATACGTATACCGGTTATACGGACGACAGTCACCACCACCCCCGTCTGCAATAAATATGGAGGACAGACTCACCACCTCTGCCTGCAGTTATATAAATATGTATTTATATACTGTATAGTGTTATATATGGCAGCAGGGTCAACACCATCTCCTCCTGTAGTTATATATATCGGACCACAGAGTCACCACCATCCCACCTGCAGTTATACATATCGGACCACAGAGTCAACACCACCCCACCTGTAGTTATACATATCGGACCACAGAGTCAACACCATCTCCTCCTGTAGTTATATATATCGGACCACAGAGTCACCACCATCCCACCTGCAGTTATATATATCGGACCACAGAGTCAACACCACCTCCTCCTGGAAAACTTAGGATTTTCTTTTGCCTTAAGACATGTAAAAGGTTTATCTTTTACCTGACATGTTTCGACAGTGTTACTTCCGTCTTCATCAGAGGGTCACTGTGATGTTAAACGCACGTCACTCATCAACATCACAGTGACCCTCTGATGAAGACGGAAGTAACACCGTAAGCTAAACAATTAGACATAATGAACTTAATACATACCTCCTCCTGGAGTTATATATGTCTATGGGCAGCAGGGTCAGCCGCCATAGTGAGACAGCAGCACCCCTCCTGTAGTTATACAGCAGCAGGGTCAGCCTCGGCCACAGTGAACCTCAGAGAGGCGAGTGGATTATGTCGTATGCATATGGGCTTATGACAGCAGGGACTACTATACTACCTCCACCTGCAGTTATTTACTGTACTGTATATGGCCACAGGTCTACACTACAGCAGGTTCAGACCCGCCTACTGTATATACAGTATATAAAGAGTTCAGATGCAAAAAACCCTAAGTGCCTTTTCAGAAAATAATCTTAATTCATTTTTATTTAATACAAAGCTATCAAAATTTGATATTTTTTATTTTATTTATGTAATATAACTATTTATATGTATTATCAAGTGCATGAATGTAAACCAAACCAACAATGGGGTTCTCTAAAAATATAAAAGTGCAGGTCTTCAGAAATGGAGTTAGGGGGTTTTGCATCTGAACTCTTCATATGGCCAGAGCGGCCACTGCTACCCCCTCCTGCAGTAATATACAGAATCTACAGCAGCAGGGTCAACCACCCTCTCGAACACACACATCCGCCCGCAGGTACGTATATACACTGCAGATGGGTTAGATTCGGTGGGCAAGAGGATGGCCACATAATCACCCCAAATGAAGCCAGCGGGTAATTAAGTGTTGAGCTTTTTTTTCAGCCTACAATAAAAACAAAAAAGGGAAAGAAGAAAGGAGTTGCAGGGGGGAAGAAGAACAGAAAGGGAATGGACAGAAGAAGCAGGAGGAGTAGAGACAAAGTCATGAAAAGAAAATCCTGTTCAGATTGACACACACAGAGGCAGAAGTACAAAGTACAACGGGTCCAACCAGGCTGGATGGAGCACCGAGGGCAGCCTGGATAATGATCCTCAAGGCAGCCGGGAGCCTCGGGAGGTGAAGAAACTGCAGCTCAGCCAACTGTCACTTAGCACCTCCAGTCAAGGGCCTATTTTTACAGGCTCCCAGCGGGAAGGTTGAGGTTACCTCCCTCACCATCCAAAACCCACTCACTCACCTGCTTCACGTATGTA
>NC_085880.1:16891027-16911027 GCF_034702125.1 Engraulis encrasicolus | reverse complement strand
TCACTCCCTCTCTACTCTATCTTTGTAGAATGCATCTAATACTGCTCTCTCAGATATATTTGCAACTTTCCAATCCAAAACTAAAACAAGACATACTGCAGAGAGTAGGCTGAATATATTCATCATAAATTTGCCTCATTCAGATGTGTTTTTGACAATGGGTCAAGTTAACCTGCAGTAAAGGGTAAATTATAATGACTTATATAAATAGTTAATAAAAGATAATTATATAATTGATATGATTTATATAATAAATTATAACCAGTACCCCAGTCTCCCTCTAGGTGGGGTCAGACACACCTATGGCCAGGATCATTGATTCACTCACTCATTCACACACACACACATACACACACACTAATCCGAGACACCAAAAAGGGAAGAAGATGAGAAACAACAGAAAACTGAGTTTGGCTCCTACACATACCAAGGTGTCAATATGCTCCACAGTGTGTGCATGGTAAGCCCCAGGCCGGTCAAATATAATGTCCACATTCACGGCATGCTTCCCTATAAACACCTTGAGGACTGTGCTGTGTCATATGTCCACTTTGCCAGATTGGGTATCAGCAAAAATAATACTAAATGAGAGTGAGATTTAACAGACTTTCTGGGAAATGGAAGGAAATCATTGCTGTAGAATTATTAGCGAGAAAAAATTAGGGCACAGTGCAACATCACAGGTTTTTTGTGAATCAGCGTTTTTCTACCATTGCAGATTCCGTCTCTCTCTCTCTCTCTCTCTCTCTCTCTCTCTCTCTCTCTCTCTCTCTCTCTCTCTCTCTCTCTCTCTCTCTCTCTCTCTCTCTCTCTCTCTCTCTCTCTCTCTCTCTCTCTCTCTCTCTCTCTCTCTCCCTCTCCCCCCTTTTGTCCTAGATTCATTCATTTTTGTCAAATCCACAGTTTAAGGCAACAACAAGCCAGACAAGAATATGAGTGAATGAATGTGCATCACTTGCAGCAGCAGCTTAGGAAAAGCTTTAAAATATTAAAATAGTTAATCACTGTCATTTCTCTGTGTCAAACATGAGTAGGAGCGAGAGATCAGTGCAGCTGGGCGGCCACATTGATCCCCGCCTGATGAATATTTAATAGCAAGCTGTCGAACGGAGCAGAGCTGCCACTCCACAGCATGGGCCCCAAGGTCTTTTGGGCCACTCAAGACAGGTGCCCGAGGTAATCAATTTTCTGGCATTTGGCCTTTTTGTCATTGTGTTCAGTGTGAAATATTAACGTCTCCGGTGTTGACCGGTGGTGTGTATTCATTGCTGGTGTATTGTACAATTGGAAAATATATAATGCATTATGTATTTCTTGCCCGATACTATTTGCAGGCTACACACAAACAACTTGAAATTCATTATTTTTTCGGTGGTTTGAAACATAAGGCTTTCTATATCTGTGAACATTATTATTTACCAACCAGTGAGAACATTTTATCAATGTAGTTTTTTCCTGTCTGACCACTAGAGTGTAAACATACAATTGTTAGTAATTTGCTATTGCGATATTGATGTTTGAACAGACTGATTTCAAAGATTGATTGATCTTTATAAGTATGCTATATATACTGTTCCTTGGAAAAGCCATTAACAAGCCTGGCAAAATCTGCGATGGTAATGATCTGTGGGCCCAATTTGTTAAACAATATATTTTTTTAAAACAGCCACACTACTTACACTATAAACTAGAAATGCACTCATAGAGAACAGACCTCCACCAAGAAAGCTGTTTGATTGAACATGTGACTATGTGACACTCTATTTTTATTTTAAGTCTTTCTGCCTTCTTTTTGTGGAGTTAGAAACGGGAATGTCAAAATTCGCCCTTTTTTGCGGTCACTAGGGGCGTCTAGATTTCTAGGCTAGCGATGGTGAAGAATCTTTTTAAAAAATCTTGGTTCCGGTTCGTGATCCGGATCATCACCAGAATTTAATCACTTGTTCCTTGGGTCATGTCCAACAACTCCACAAAGTTTCATCCACATCCGTTCCTAAGTTTTTGAGTTACGTTGCTGGCACACAGACAGACAGACAAACAAACAGACACACAAACAAACAAACAGACAAATAAACCAACACAACCGAAAACATAACCTCCTTGGCGGAGGTAAAAATTCATTATAGCAATATTTGCATTTTAATTCCACTACTTCGGTTTAGCGATGTTAACCGGTAGCCATTTAACCAGTAGTCGATCGGATCAACATTAACCGGTTAAAATTTTCTCTGCCTGTTAACCGTAACGTGAGTTTTTTATAGCCCGAGCTCGGTGCCGCGTTGCATAGAAGGTCGAAGTTGTGCGCAATGTGTGCCTGTGCGTGGGTGCGCTGGCAAAGCAATTGTTTTTCTCCCCAAAACAAAACCCTTGTTCCTCCACAAGTACGCTAGTGGACAATGATTGGGGAAAATGTATAATAAAAAAGGCACAAACTAACATTGTGTGACAGGAGCCTAACCATTCTAAAAATGGGGGCATAACTTGTTTCACGAGCAGAGAAAGACGCACGACAGGACAGGGTATCATAAATGGCAGTTATAGAATTTACGGTTAACCGGTTAACCACCAGTTAATGAGGCTCGGTATTCGGTTAAGATTTTTTAAAAATTCGCCATCCCTACTTCGGATCATGGAGAATGATACGTATTTCATTAACATTCCCAGCACCAAATCCTGTGAGTCCTGTGGCGGCAAGTTGGCAAATGATGGAACAAATCCTCTCTCACTTCTGCTATAATGTCTGCTCTGTGCTCACAGAGAGGCTGCCTTTATTGGCAACCTCCCGGGGGAAATTCTACCATGCGCTAGGGGAGACGGCACTTCAGAGGCTGGGAAACTATGCTGGTGAGGTGAGGCGAAGTAGGAGTTATCTACAGTATACCGTATTGCATATACCGAAAGCTGATCATCTTGACGCAGTCAAATAAAACCCAACAGATACATGTGATACAAGTTGGTATGGCATATCTGTTGATTTGATTTACAGTATTTCTCAATTGGTTTTGTACATTTCTCGAATCTTACTCGCATTTTGCAAAACATCACGTTCATTTCCAAAAAAGATTTAACAAGTGGCAAAACACCATGGATGACCTGCAAAACCCAATCTCTTGCTCAAAACCCTTGGCCAATCTCTCAAAACCAGGTTTTTGTGTCTGTGAACGTGTCAGAGCCATCAAAATGTTATGTCACTGTGTAAATGTGTTGGGGAGTGAGATCTTTCATGGATTATCATAACAAAGCATTTTGCAGAACACGACAAAATCAATTGATAATGTACAAAAACACTGAGAATTGTACACAACCATTTGCATGGTGATAAAAGCATTTGCTAAATGCTGAAAACTACGAGAAACGTATTTTACCATGTGCACAGGTAACAGCAGAAAGTCACAATTGAACAAGAAATTTTGAGAATGATTATTCTGTTGTGAGAAATGTACAAAACCAATAGAGAAAAACTGTAATATAATTTATGGCTTGATTTGATTTGATATGATTTTTGATATGATTATTTTTTTATTATTACATTTAGAGAACTGAAACGGCTTTAAGATATACCTGTTCCATGACGGCTCTGACGAGTGTGATGGGGTGGGCGATATTCCAATAAACTGCCTATACCTAAATAATTGCGAGTAAGAGTGCACCTGTTCCTTGCTCTGACGAGGGCGTGGCAGTTGGAGATGTTCCGACACCCTGCCTGTACCTAAATTAGTGTAAAGTCACGTACAGTGCCCTCCATAATTATTGGCACCCCTGGTTGAGATGTGTTAAAAGCCTTAAAATAAATTCAGTGTTTATTGCAAAAGAATACTGTCACACTGAAAATTGTAGGAAAATGTAGCCTTCAACTCAAATGAATTGTAAGAAAATAAAAAAATCCCTGACTGAAAAATAATTATTTTTCATTAAATCACCTGTTCCACAATTATTGGCACCCTTAACAATTCCCAGGAAATAAATATAATTGAAGCATTTCTGTCATTTCTACAGTAGTTTACAAAGTTTACCAGAGTATGTAGGAACATTTAATTAGTAATTCATCACTTCCTGTTTCCCTGGGGTATAAATATGACGTGACACCGAGGCCATTTCTCTTATCCACTCTTAAACATGGGAAAGACAAAGGAACACAGCATACAAGTGAGGCAGATGTGCGTCGACCTTCACAGGTCAGGCAGAGGCTACAAGAAGATTGCCACTCAACTGCAGCTGCCCATATCCACTGTGAGAGGAATAATTAAGAAGTTCAAAACAACTGGAACAGTGGTAAACAAGCCTGGACGAGGACCCAAGTTTATTTTGCCACCACGCACAGTGAGGAGGATGGTAAGAGAAATCAAAAGATCTCCAAAGCTCACTGTTACAAAATTACAACAAATGGTAGCATCCTGGGGTCACAAAGTCTCCAAATCAACCATCAGGCGCTGTCTACACGCCAACAAGCTGTTTGGGAGGCATGCACGGAGAAAACCTTTCCTCACTCACAATCATAAACGCAAGCGTCTGGAGTTCGCCAAGCGGTATTGGGGCTTCAACTGGGACCGTGTGCTTTGGTCAGATGAGACCAAGATTGAGCTTTTTGGCAACAAACACTCTAAGTGGGTCTGGCGTACCACGAAAGATGCGCATGCTGAAAAGCACCTCATACCCACTGTGAAGTATGGGGGTGGGTCAGTGATGCTGTGGGGCTGTTTCGCTTCCAAAGGCCCTGGGAACCTTGTTAGGGTGCATGGCATCATGAATGCTTTGAAATACCAGGACATTTTAAATCAAAATCTGTTGCCCTCTGCCCGAAAGCTGAAGCTGGGTCGTCACTGGGTCTTTCAGCAAGTCAATGACCCTAAACATATGGCCAAATCTACACAGAAATGGTTCACCAGACACAAAATCAAGCTCCTCCCATGGCCATCTCAGTCCCCTGACCTCAGCCCCATTGAGAACCTGTGGGGTGAGCTGAAGAGGAGAGTACAGAGGAGAGGACCCAGGTCTCTGGATGATTTAGAGAGATTCTGCAAAGAGGAATGGCTGAAGATCCCTCTTTCTGTCTTTTCCCATCTTGTGAAACATTATAGGAGAAGATTAGGTGCTGTTTTGTTGGCAAAAGGGGGTTGTACAAAATATTAACACCAGGGGTGCTAATAATTGTGACACACATTATTTGATGTCAAATAATTATTTCTTTATGTGGGATTTTTTCCCCACTGAATAAATGCACTTGTATTGAAGGTTGGATTTTTCTCTTTTTTTCCATTAAGGTCCCATATTATTTAGAAAAAAAATAAAATAATTGGAAGCTAAAAAACACATCTCAACCAGAGGTGCCAATAGTTATGGAGGGCACGTAGAAATGACTAAAACAGTATACGTGTTCCTGCCGAGCATAACAGGGTTGGAGACGTTCCAATACCCTGCCTGTACGCAAGTACCTGTAGCAGCTAATGTATTGTAACGTGATGTAATATGGAAACGACTTTAAGAGTGGACCTGCTCCAGGATTGGTGATGTTCCGATAACCTGCCTGTATCTAACCAACTGTAAGTGTAGTGTACTGTAATGTAATGTAATGTACAGTGTACCTAATGACGGCCCTAGCGAGTGTAACAGGGTTGGTGATGTGCCCTGGTGAGTGTACAGGCTTGGGGCTGTTCTGATAACCTGTACCTTAATAACGGTTTACTGTAATGTAATGTAATGTCGAGTGTACCTGTTCCATAACAGCCCTAGCGAGAGTAACAGGCTTGTAGCCTGATTATCATCAACGTTCAAATCTCTTCGAGCATAACAATTAACATTTCCCAAACAGCATGGTTGACCTGCCTCCCTTGGTTTGCTTATGGTTGTTTGATTGCCGACAAAGTGAAAGGAGTTCCCTTATTTGCGGGAACTCAGAAAGTACTTGCATTGCTCTTGACCTACGTCACTAGGAGGGCGCGGCCTGGCTAACAGGCTTGGGGATGTAAGATATAACTGTTCCATAACGGCCCTAGCGAGTGCAACAGTGTTGGTGATTGGTGGTTGGTGTTGGTGTAAGATGTCCCATACCTGTTCCATGACGGCCAGGGCGAGGGTGGCAGGGTTGGGGATGTAAGATGTACCCATACCTTAGAGTAGTCATGATATACCATGGCAGAACAATGGTAAATATAGTAATACCATAATAAACCATGGTCGATTTTCGTAAGGGTGGTGAGTGTACAGGCTTGGGGATGTAAGATGTACCCCTACCTGTTCCATGACAGCCCTGGCGAGGGTGATGGGGTTGGTGCTGTAAGATGTACCCCTACCTGTTCCATGACGGCCCTGGCGAGGGTGATGGGGTTGGTGCTGTAAGATGTACCCCTACCTGTTCCATGACGGCCCTGGCGAGGGTGATGGGGTTGGTGCTGTAAGATGTACCCCTACCTGTTCCATGACGGCCCTGGCGAGGGTGATGGGGTTGGCGATGTTCCTGACGGAGGAGACGGCTCCTGAGGCCAGCGTGCTGCCATCCATGATGATGGCGTCCAGTTCCACCTCACCTTCCGTGTTCTGCACCGCGCCATGACCTTCTCACACACACACACAAACAAACACACACACACACGCACACGCACACGCACACGCACACACACACACAGTACACACACAGTACACACACATACAGTACACACAGATGCACACACACCCACACACCCACAGACACCCACACACCCACGCACGCACACAGTACATACACACATACAGTACACACAGAGACACACACACACACACACACACACACACACACACACACACACACACACACACACACACGCACACGCACCCACACACACACACAAACATGATGCATTCAGGTTACAGATGTTGACACTGCGTCCATTCATTCTTTCATTCTCCAGCTATTTTTTTCTATGACCTTGCACTGCCCTCAACCTCTCTCGCTCTCTTTTTCTCCCACACACACTTGTACACACACACACACACACACACACACACACACACACACACACACACACACACACACACACACACACACACACACACACACACACACACACACACACAAACACACACACACACACGCATGCACCCACGCACGCACGCATGCACACACACACACACCACAAACACACACACACACACACACACATCACACACACACACATACACGCACAATGCTGCACCAGCTCAATCAAAGGGGAAGACGTCTCTTTCGGAAATAGAGAGCACAGCCCCAGTCCTCATTTTTCACTCAAGCAGAGGGTCAATGACCCAGCACTTGAACTACTTCTCACAGACTGTTCTGTACTGTACTCGCTGTAACCATAAAGTAGGTCTACAAAACAAGTCTATTTCTACTTTGTATATCTGTGTTTGCCAATGTTTTAGCAACTACCTTCTAATAATGCTCTCCCTTGATGACAGAATAAATATAACACTTTTTTATTTGCATGTATTGTATCTTAGCTTTTGACAAACTCAATTTGTTGCTAGCTTGACTATCACGTCGTATCACTGGCCTAATCGCATTGTCAACTAGTGTTCATGGAATGCCTCCATATGCCAGTGGTTGAAGCTAATCTACAAGGCCACGATCACACCGGACACGGATTTCTATTTACAATCTGCGATGTAATGTGGTGACCAGGCAACGTAACGCCTGAACTGTCACTCGCAACGTAGCCTAATCGATGGTGTTGTGTTATTTGAATGTTGTGAAAACATAAACGAAATGCTTTGTAAATTAATCTGTAAAATGGATAGAAGACGAGCTCTTCTCTTGCTCTCCTAACGTTGGATAGTGAATCTGATATGAATGTTGATAACGGTCTCCTATCGAACATCTCGAAATCTGTCGCAGATTTTCCGCCTTGAGTTGAACTTTTTTCAACTCGATCCGCCCGGTGTGGACAGGCGGAGAATCCGCAATCCGCCTTGCACTGATATTCGACGCGGAATGCGCTCAATTTCATTAACACACAATAGAACACATCCGCCTCTATGAAATCCGCGTCCGGTGTGATCACGGCCTAAGGCCATTCATTCTTTCACTCAACTGAACTGGTGCATCAATGAGCGTGTTTGCATGCACATAAAAAATTGGATAAAGCATTACTCTAATTGATTAAACAGAACGTGGAATTTGATGGCTGCTCTCTTGACTGCAGTATATGCCATGTGCAGTTTGCATGAGCCTCAAAACAAGAGCTCAAGTTCAAGGCCAAGTTCATTGCTTGACCATAATAAGCTTGCAGAATATCCAACATAGACTCCTCAGTCAGTATCACACAACTTGCAAGTTCATCAAATATTAACTTACCACCAGATATCAGAGTCTGAAAACAGTGAATATTATCGTTTTATTTTTTGCGTTTTTATTTTTCTCCTGCGCCCACACTTGATATTCAGATGTAGACAGTACTAAAACTACACTCGATATTCAGATGCAGACACCAGCGCCAACTTCATAGGAACACCACTGTTCTCACTTCCTCTTCCTCTAAATGGCAATACATTAGTCCCCTATTGATCAGCCTCAGCCCGCCGTCACTATGGTAGTGTATTAAAATTACACCCTACCCCGCCGAGCACACCAACACACACACACACACACACACACACACACACACACACACACACACACACACACACACACACACACACGTACAGTACGCACAAACACACACACACTCTCTCTCTCTCTCTCTCTCTCTCTCTCTCTCTCTCTCTCTCTCTCTCTCTCTCTCTCTCACTCTCTCTCTCTCTCTCTCTCTCTCTCTCTCTCTCTCTCTCTCTCTCTCTCTCTCTCTCTGACCCCTTGACGAAGTGCTGATTCGGTCCCTTGCACTTTAAAGAGGATATGCTGTTTCACACTATTGGGGTAGTCAGCCATCAGCTGTGAGATGGAGTCTGGCAGCTAAGCAGACTGTATGGGCCTAATGAAGTGTCTTGTGCCTTGGCCTCGGAAGTGTCTTGTGTGTTGCCCTCACGGCTCGGATGTAACCTGATTACCACCCTGAGACCTCTCCCCTCTCTTCAGGTCGATCGGTAGAGCACAGCGGTGCTACGAGGAAACGAAATACTGTGCTAGACTCCAATTTGGAACATGTAATATACAATCACTCGTCGAACTATAAACCACGTCACTGCCTTGAACACGCCTCTACCCAAGGCCGTTAGAGCTGCTAATAGTGGATTGGTACCCAACAACATGGCTGGAGTTTCCTACTACTACTCAGAGTAGTGACTCAGCATTTTTGCCGCATATTTAAACGCTCCAAAGTGTACCCAGACCCCTCGGAAGTGAACCGTACTGACACCTTGTTTGACGTGGTCTCAGTTCGGTTCACTTATGAGTTCTGGAAAGTTTTACTTGTGAGTAGACTAGGTGTAATCACTTAAGGAGGGCTCAAGAGGACCAAGTGTGATAAAAAAAGAAGAGTGACATCATAAAAGTACCAGGACCAGAAAGATCAGCCAGTTCTTTTTGTAATACACTCACAATATGAACAAAAACAGAACTGAGTCCTTTTGCTGTCGGTTCGCTTTTTGGTCCACTTAAAGATGACTGAGTTTGGTTCACTTAAAGGGGACCAGGTGTGAAAACCCTATTAATCATTGCCGTTCTGGTGACAGATAATTTATCTAATAATTTATCTAGGCCTTTAGTCTTACTGAGAAACGCTTGCTAAGTCTGTAAAAAGAATGCAATAATTGACAAATATTTTTTTTTAATCATCATACGTAACTGTGCAGACAAAAATGTTGGATGGGCAGACTGAATGGACTTAACAAAATTTTACTCTGACACAAGTTTACTATGCTTTATCACTCTGCAGCACTGTGTAAACTGGTATGCAATCTACGCCTGATCAGGAGATAATTGTGTTATCTCCAGTGTTATCCTAGAAGGTCGACCAATTATGTTTGTGCATGTCACTCTTCTGTAAACAACACTCCCTTGTTTTCGGCACTCACGTGCGTGAACTCTTTCAAGGGCATGATCTTCTGTTGACCATCAGCACAGTTAGTTACGTAGTCAATTTATTGCCACACAGCCCCACAGAGTGAAATGAGTCTGGGGTCTTCGTTTTATGCCTTTAGACGCTGATAACACATGGCCTTATCCCTGCTCATGTCCGTGAACTCCCCTGAGAGAACAATACATACCAGCGATATGGAAAATGAAAAAGTTAATAATTCATAAGGAGTACGCATTAGAAAATGAAAAATGAAAAATGAAAAAGCTTTTTGGAATATTCAATGGGGCCGCGCTGTTATTACTATGCATGTGTGTTATGTTATATTACATTATTATATGGTGTAGGGATGCAAACGATTAATCGATTAATCGACTTTAATCGATCAATGCATTAATCGATTAAAAAACATTAATCGCAATTAATCGATAATTCAACTGACAAGAGACCCAGGTGAAATGGGCATGTGAAGAGAGTGTGTGAAGAGGGGTGAGAATAGTGGGAATAATTAAATTACCTTTGGATTAAAGAAATTGAAATATAATTAATTTAAATGTGGTATTTTATCTTAATTTTTAATAAAAAAATAGATTTACTAGTTTTTTTCCAAGAAACATTGAGTCTTCGGGGGGGGGAAATGCCGCTCATCAATTAATCGTAAGTCGATCGATAAGACTATCAACTAATGATTAATGAATGAATCGATAATTTGCATCCCTAATATGGTGTGACGTCATCAGTCGAATGCTCCATTCATTTCAATGGGGCTCCCCAACGCTCGCACGTCTGTTATTTGAAATAACGGACGGGTTGGTCTATATCAGACCGCTGTCAATGGCAACAAGACTTTTCACTGCTAAAGCGACTTTTCAACAAGACTCTAATCAGCTGCTGTGATAGACAACACCTGTTGTCTAGGCTACCTGTTGCCTAGCGGTGTTCCACAACGGCACTGTTTTGTTTTGCGCAGCAACAATCTTTTGACATGAAAAATTATAATAAACTTAACATTAAATAAAGAAATGTCCCCGTCATGTGTGAATCATTGAAGTATATCCATATAATAAGCGGGTTAACGTTCGGCGAGTCGGTCGCGTTGTGGAATAGCAGCACTTCAGAGAGAACAAGACCTAAGTCTAAAGATTCTCTCTGTCGTGCTGCTATTCCACGGTAGCGACCTTCTCGCCGAACGTTAACCCTTACTTATATTACACTTAGCTGATGCTTTCATTTATTCAAAGCGATTTACAGTTATTATTTTTCAGGGTATTGGTTACAGTCCCTGGAGCAATGTGGGGTTAGGTGCCTTGCTCAAGGGCACTTCAGTCATGAATGGAAATGTAGGGAGAGGTCAGGGGGGGATTCGAACCTGCAACCCCTAGATTAAAAGACCAACTCTCTAACCACTAGGCCACGGCTGCCCAATAAATTACTATGCATGCATTATTACTATGCATGTGTGTTATGTACAGTATGCGGACAGGTGGGATGAACGCAACAGCCCTCACCGGCGTCAAAGACAGGGTTGTCTTCCAGAGATCTGACTGCTGCCTGTGTGTTACATGTGTGCTATGCATGCATGCATATTACAGTATGCGAGTGTGTTATGTAGTACAGCGCATACAGACAAATGAGACGAATCCAACAGCCCTCAGCCGGCGTCAAATTGTCTTCCAGAGATCTGACAGCTGCCTGTGTGTTACATGTGTGCTATGCATGCATGCATGCTACAGTATGCGAGTGTTTTACAGCATATACAGACAGTTGAGACGAAACCAACAGCCCTCACCGGCGTCAAAGACAGGGATGTCTTCCAGAGATCTGACTGCTGCCTGTGTGCAAGCACGCCGGAACAAGTTTAAGTGGTGGTACATTTTTTTCTTTATTTCTTAACAGTGTTACTGCTACTGCACTCAACTCATTTGTCTGCAGTTGAGAAAGCCTCATTCAGGGAGCCCAATGGGGACGAAAATGGACCACTACGTCCCTCTTCCCGGCACCTATGCCTATGTGTTACATGTGTGCTATGCATGGATGCATATTACTATGCGTGTGTGTTATGTACAGCGTATACTATGCAGACAGTTGAGACGAAACCAACAGCCCTCACCGGCGTCAAAGGCAGGGTTGTCTTCCAGGGATCTGGTGGCGGCCTCCACGGCGTCCAGGGCAGAGGCTCCCTTCTCCAGCACCGCATATCCAGCCCGAGCCGCTGCCTTCACACCGTCGACGCTGGCTCTGGACAGCTCGTCTGGAATGGCCCACGCCCCGCCATGCACCACAACCACTGGCCTCATGTTGGTTTTCAAGTGTTCCAGATCCAGCTCTAAATGAGACAACAACACACAAGGACAAACATGGGGGCATATGTAAAAGAAATAATGAGAGGTAAACAACAAAACAAACAACCGACAAAACAAAAACAAGTCTGAACAGATAAAACAGCCATTTACTGTGCGTAGGTATGTGTCAAGAAAATTAACCTTTAGATCTGCAAACCATCAACAACGATACACGGAGTTTTAAGACTTTGGCCAAAGGAGAGAGAAATGAGTGCCTCGCAGCAACCTGACACTCTGGGTCTCTCTTCTCTGCACTGTCATTTTATTATTTTAGAGTACGTGGCATCCGTACAGACACATTTCCTAAATTTCCTAAACCTGTTTTTACTCAGTGTAAGTTTAAGGGAGCATACACCTTCTTTCCTTTAATAGCTTGACTGTATGTTTGAATTGTAACAGAACTACACACACAAAAATGATTAAAAAAATAGTTTGAAAAGCTTATAATTCTATTCACAGTATGCAAATATGAAACACCGCAAAGCACTGTGCATAGTGTGCATGTTAGTTGTTAGTTGTGTAAGTGTGGGCAGAATGCTCAGCTCATCTCTGCAGGCAGACGAGACAGGGGGGCTGGGGGGAGGGTGCTGTTTACAGAAGGTGTGCTGACAGACTGATGAAGCCCTCTCTCTCCTGCTCCATTACTGGGAGAGGAGAGGAGCGTAGAGGAGCGGAGAGGAGAGGAGAGGAGAGGAGACAACAGGCGAGGAGAGGAGAGGAGAGGAGACTAGAGGAGGAGAGGAGAGGAGAGGAGCGTAGAGGAGCGGAGAGGAGAGGAGAGGAGAGGAGAGGAGACAACAGGCGAGGAGAGGAAAGGAGAGGAGACTAGAGGAGAGGAGAGGAGAGGAGAGGAGAGGAGAGGAGAGGAGAGGAGAGGAGAGGAGGAAAGCAAGACAGCTAAAACACAACACCACAAACAGGCTGCCTGCCAACGGCCTCCTGAGCAGATCCTGTGTATGCACTGATATTTATTTTATTCTTTTTTTTTTACTCTATTTCATTTGGGTGGGAGTGTGTGAACTAACTTGTAATTCCAGAAATATGACATCACTGGAGCAGCCGCCTAGGAGAAGAGAAGTGCAGCACTGTATGTGTTCAGACATTGCCAGCCTACAGTCTTTCCACTGGAAATTTAAAGATGGCTCCAAATTTAGGCACCACCTCTCAGGGTTGGCATGCTCGTACGAGGTGAGCTGAGGCCAAAGATTGCGCAACAGTCACTGGTGTTTAACCTTTAAGAGTGTGGGTTTTAGAGCATTCTATAAAAAGAATACAATGCAAGATTCTACAATTCCATATTGTATTGAATGACGCCCAGAATTCTATAGAACTTTCACTGCCCGAACATTCCCGTCACACCGGTGTGACGGTACACTCTTAAAAGTTAAAAGGCTTCTCTCAATGACTTCGGAAGAAACTTCTGAGGCAATTTATTTAATGAGTGAGTTATATGTCAAGTTAAAACACAAGCCTGGCACCAGCAGCCTATGTCTTTGACAGTTGGCCAAATCATCTCAGTGTTGCCGAATGACGTGACAGCGCCAGCAGAGGCTGTACCGTAGGCTAGTTGCACATCTTTATATCAAGTAAGAGGCCACAGTAGTATCACAGCTAAATGTAAGGCAAGGCAAGGCAAGGCAATTTTATTTGTATAGCACATTTCATACATAAATGCAATTCAAAATTTGATGTGCTGTAATAAGTTGATGTTAAATCATTTCAAAAATCTTAACTTAATAGCATAATTTTACACCCAGAACTTCTCGCCCTGCCGTGACTCTAACGGTAGGACACTAGGCTGCAAACACTGGAGACACGGGTTCGATTCCGGCCCGGGTCATTTGCCAATTCTTCTACGTCACCCATCCCCCCCACCCCCCACCCCCCGATCATTTCCTGTCTCTCTCAACTGTCCTATCACAAAATAAAGTCATAAAAGATTAATAAATAAAAAGTAAATAAACCCAGAACGTCTAACAATTACTCATCTTCCTGTCCTCAGAAGTCAATGTTTTGCAGTTATTCACAGAGATTTGGCTGGCTTGAAGCAGCTTGATTTTTGTGATTAAAAAAAGACTGTTCTGCATCATTTAAAATGAAACAAGTTGCAAGCAAAGCTGAATAACTTAGCCTTGACATAGCACAGTGGTCTTTGTCGTGTTGTCCTAATAATGGAAGTACAGTACACAATGCCAGCACTGTAGTGGCAATGTAATAAACACATTACACACTGTGTTTTTACGACCCCATGTGACCTTAAATTTGCAATAGTGAGTGGCTGCAGTGGCTACAGCTTTTACAGTGATGAAATGCACCAGGTATGAGGGGACATATTTCAGGCCACCAAACCAGCGTTGGGTTCACAATAACAACATTAGCCACAGACACTCACTCTTACTCATCTCTCTCTCTCTCTCTCTCTCTCTTTTTCTCTCATCCTTTCTCTCATCCTTTCTCTCTCTCTCTCTCTCTCTCTCTCTCTCTCCTACCCACACATTCCTCACACACATTCACACAAACATATCACACCACCACAGTTAAACACAGCATTCACATTTCTATGTTACTCCCACACACGCAGGCACAAACAATTGTGCACTTTTATAAAATCTACATTTATCCATTGTATATTTATGTTTAAATGTGACTTCCATTATCTTAAATTTCCCGATTAAATTATCTTCTTGTGTTTATTCAGCGGTAGCCACTCACACCGTAAAAATATTAGTGTTATTTTAACTCTTAAAGAGTTGAAATTAACTACATTTCAGATAACATTTGGCCCCATTCAAAATAGTGTTAATTGTACTCTTTGATCAGTCTAAGATTTTCAGTGAATTCTACTAAATATTTGGTCATTGTACTATTTTCAGTGAATTCTACACAATATTTTGTAAATAAATATCAACACTAAAATATGAAAATGTAAGCTTGTTGAACACAGGTGGAACCTAGAGCAAAACGGGCAGGTAACTTAATCTTTCTGTAGAGTTGAAATTACTTTGGCCACATGGAGAAGATCCCCCTTTTCATGTATAAAAAGTGAAATTTTTCCAGTCATAATGAATGCTTAGAATTTGATGGTGGTGGTAAGTATTCATGGAAAAGGTAACATTAGTGAATGGGTAGCATAGATTCTGGAAATAAACAACTAAAAATCTTACACAGTGTACCTTCAATAAAATGCTGAGATGTGCTGATATGAAGCTCTGGTAAGAAAGTAACTTTGCTGTTTATTGTTTTGTATTGTTACACATTAATTGCATGCCTAGGCATGTGATCAGCAATACTATGCTGTAGGCCTCATATTAGAACGTTTTTGTAGACATTTGACATTTCTTTAATGCCCCCCAACAAAAGTTGATGGTGATTGTGGACGCACAATCCAAGGAAAACTGAAGGGAATAGGGGATTGGCTGTATATATAATACATATAACACCTGTGTAGGCTTACTCAATTTTGGCTTTTATTATTGTGCATTGTCCATATTATCACAGCATTGATAACATTTGTCATTCATCCAGGGGTGTTTCTGGCTTGCTAAAAGGCACTGCGGAAAAACTTGCATGACCTGCCCACACCTTTTTCTGTGGAGTTTAATGCCTGTAACCGGATGCTGTCCCTGACACTTTGCCAGCAACTCGTCTTTGTCATTACATCACACATCCTGTACCATCTCTCTCGCACCGTCTTACTCCGGTAGATAACCTGATAGGTATTGATGATGCAACTTTTCCAAGAAGTCTATTAAGTTACTTTGATTACATTACATTACATGATATTGCATTTGGCACACGCTTTTCAACCAAAGTGACTTACAATCAAGGACATAATCATAGTCAACATCACTAGTGCACAGGAAAAACATAACAAAAAGTGCAGATGATAAGTAGGGTTAGTTTTTGTTATAGGTACATTAGCACAGGGTTAAGTAGAGTACACACCCAAACACATCCTGCCATAGAGTCTGGCTTGGGCCTGGGGCAGCTCAAGCATTAGTGCAGTAGATAGTCACGAAAGGGATTAGTCTTTTAGTGCATCTTGAAAGTTGAAAGAAATATGCTTTGTCTTGCTGCCTCTGGGAGATTGTTCCACCACTGAGGAACGGAGAGAAGTCTTGACTGGCATCGCTCAGAGTGGGCAGGCGGCAGTGCCAGACAGTTTTTGAAAGTCAAAACCCTGCTGAGAATGTCCAACTCCCATTGTCATTGAGAAACAGCACTCCACTGCACACTGCAAAATTGCATTTATGCCTCACCCTTACAAGGGGGCAGCCCCCAATAGAGCCCGATAGGGAGCAATGCAGTGGGTAGGCTACCATGCTCAGTACCTCAGTCATGGAGGAGGATGAGGGAGAGCACTGGTTTATTACTGCCCCCACTATGACCCTGGATCGGGAGTCAAACTGGCAACCTTTGTGCTACAAGTCTGACACCCTAACTGCTTACCTATGGACTGCCTGCTTGGGTTGGATGTCAAGGGTCAAGGCCTCGATTTTCAGGTGTGTTACATCAGAAGAGAGTTGGATAACAGTGAGAGTGAGAGTCAGAGTGTTTATAGTCCCCAGGGGGGTATTTGTCTTGGGCTTCACCCACTGCATTGTAGCACATAATATCTTGCCGTTTCTACCCAATTAACAGTAATATAGCCTAACTGTCTGATGGATAAAACAGAGGCTGACTGTTTGCACACCCGGTCCTTCTACAGTAACAAAGTGTTGTCCTTATTTGAAGGGTAGCCTACGTTTGGAAAATCTTTTAAGGTGGCACGGCGTCCGAGCGTTATCAGAAGACGCAGGTGACAGAACGACGTCAATGAACAATTGCCGCATAAACTCACACGCCAGCCTAATCGAATAACAACTCGAACTGGAGTAAAACGGTATGGGTTTGTCCAACCTCTTTAAAATAGGTTCAAAAACTGGTTCAAAGGCTGTCTAAACAAATTTGAAAGTTCAATAGTAGCCTGCTACACTCCGTTGCCAAAATGAATGGGACGCATTTCCCAGAGAGAACGCAAGGAAGACACCGCGCTGGATGTATTGGCCAAGTCAAAAGTTACGGTGTTAAGACAGTTTTTTAAACTCACTCTCGACAGCCGATATAACAACAAAGTCTGCTTTCAGTGTGTGAATCTCCGCTGTTCTGCCGCCCGGAACATGTTGTAAGTTCCCTTTGAAGTTGGGTGAAGTTATTGCAAGAAACGTGCGAGCATTTAAAGTGGAAGTGGTCACATTTGCAGTCAAGCCACACAGACGATACAGTTGTGAAAACAAACAGCGAGAGGAGAGATGGTGCAGGAATGCTAGTGCTGAAATGCACTTACCGTAAACTCTGTCAATCTTGTTTCAACAAGTTCAGGACGCAAACACTGCACAAAGAGCAACAAAGTTCCATCAGCCCATGCACTTAAGGATGTGTGAGCGCGTGTGTAAGTGAGCGTGTAAGCCTACTGGTTTATTGGTTAGCCTACGTGACATGATGCAACTCTCACTTACCGTTGCCGAAAATATTTCAAAGTCACGTTTCTTTGTCACATCGAGCTTTGGAAACAACAGTCGTTTCTTATTAACTAGCCTACTTTAATGACTTAAACGACAACTAAAGTGAAAGCCAGCCTGGGAAACTCCAACTCCCATTGTCATTGTGAGACAGCACTTCACGGCACAAGTGCACACTGCACACAACGATATTGCATTTATGCCTCAGCCGTGGGTAGACCCCAGTGGCGCGTCAAGGAAGCAGTGGGGCGACACGATACCTTGCTCAGGGTATCTCACCTCAGTCATGGAGGAGAATGGAGCGAGCACTAGCCTAATTACTTACCCATGACAGCCCAGTGCCCACATTTCCCTGCTGAGTGTCCTGGTGTTCATTAATATAACAGTTGGTAGGCCTACCATTGAGATTCCCAAAACACCAAAATAAATGAATAAATCAGTAGCCCACTCTCTATGTGAGGTTCTTACTTGAACCAGCAAATTCCAGAGGTGGTGGTGGTGGTGGTAGTGGTAGAGGTGATAAAGATGGTGATGATAAAGATGGATACGCAAAAAAATAATTAACATATGATGATAAAAAATATTTTAGCAGTTAGGAAATTATTCAAGCCCTTTGAAAGACTCTTATTATACAGATAACTGTGCCTATTATGATAGCACATATGAAGGCCCAACAGTGTGTGTATAGTAGGCAAGGACTTTCTACTGACCTGCTTCCATCGGTTTTATGCAAGCTTTTAAGACTCTAGTCAACCTATGTAGGCCCACGGTTATATACTTTTCCCGAGGTGATGCTTGTGCTGCCCTTTTGTAAAGCATGTTGCCTTAGGGTTCTCGCTCAGACTTTACATTAGGCAAACCTAGGCAATAGGGCCCTGACCAAATCCGCCGATGTCCATAGGGGACACCAACTGTCACACCAGTTGTGATAAACATGCAAAAAATTAAGCCTGATCTTAATTTGTCACTTGTGTATATATAATCGAAAACACTAAAATAGCATCCTTGCTCCTTCCATGGAAATTGGTGACGTGCTTAAAGAATGACTCTTGAGGGGCCCCATGTTTATATTTCGCCTAGGGCCCCAAAAGGGCTAGATCTGCCCCTGTTCTCGCTGAAACGCTATTGTGGTCTTACGTAACAAAGTTCTTCTCTGCTCTCTGTGCACCTGGCTCTCTAGCTGGCTGTTGTGAACTCCCGTGTTGTTACACTGAATGCCGATACCGGTCGCAGGGCATCCCCATGGCTACCTAGCCCAACTGCTGCACTGCACTAACATATTTCTCTAAATAGTGGTGGCATTAAATCGCAAACAGGGAAGCCGACAGGTCCTGCGCCCAGCAGGGGTCCTAGGGGGCCTGAATTGGGTCACCATTACATTCCATGTTTTGAAAGGGGTCTTTCAGGCCCTGCCGTGGCCGTCCGGTGGGGCGCTCGCCTGCCATGCAGCTGACCTGGGTTCGGTTGCCGGCCCGGGTCCTTTGCCGACCCCTCCCCATTTCTCTCCCCATTCACTTCCTGTCTGCCTCTCCTACTGTCCTGTCCATAATAAAGTCTAAAAGACCAAAAATGTATATATTTAAGAAAAGAAAGGGGTCTTTCAGACGACCCAGTAAAAGCTGTCAGCAGCCCTGACCTCAAATGTCCTGAAAGACACTCCCCACCTTTCAATCCTGCACTCATCCAGGAACAGACACAATCATGTGTGTTGTTGTATAGATAAATCAGATAACTAACCAATAACATGTCAACATGAATTTGCACCAAAGTCTTCTCTTGTAGTTGGCCTACATACCGTAGGGTACTTTTTATCTCGGAGCGAAAACAATAGAAAAGAAGGCATGGGCGTAGAACAGAGAGATATTTAAAGGGCAGACTGTCTTGAGGATACATCGCCCTCTCTCTCTCTCTCTCTCTCTCTCTCTCTCTCTCTCTCTCTCTCTCTCTCTCTCTCTCTCTCTCTCTCTCTCTGGCATAATGATGTATTAACGCCTCATATTTCTTCTGCTGAGCTGTCTGTATCGATCCGGCACTTCTTATGTCTTTAAGAGAAGATGGGTGGGGGGTCAAAGTCTTAAGATAGGAAGGCTTTATTTAGATGTGGTTGTGACAAATGGAATGGGTCATGTGAACTCGTAGTGTGTTAGAGAGAGAGGGAGAAGGAGAAGGAGAGGGAGCGGCGTATACTTCGC
>NC_085880.1:16846027-16886027 GCF_034702125.1 Engraulis encrasicolus | reverse complement strand
GCTGCTCTTCACCATAGCAGACTTAATGTTCAACTTGGAACAAGCATCACTTGCAGTTTTAATGTTGACCACTAGAGAGCTGTAAAAATCCATTTTCATCTCCCCTCACAATTTATACTGCAGCTACGACATGTTACACTGATTATCAATAGTAGGCTGTTACCCGACTCAAGTTTGGAAATGTAGGACATCAACACCTGTGCAATACCTCCACAAAATACATGCTGAACTAACTACCGTCCTTTAACCCGACAGAACAAAATCTGTGAGAGAAGCTATGCCCAATGATCTTGTTGTCAACACTAAATGCACATCTGCAACTACATACACACATAAACTATAAATTATTACTTTACATTGTTGCACATTCCTTATTACATTAATTCACATAGATATTCATGGCCTCATAGCAACTTAGTCTAATAACTTTGACCAAAGTATACATGATGGGCCTACATTCTACTGTAAACCTTTTTTTTAACGTTTCTGTCTTTTCTTTTATTAACAAAAACATGTTTCAGTCAAATCCTCTGTTAGAAAAAGTCACACTTCATGAACTAGACAACTTAATATAAACACATGTGCAAAATGAATACAACACATTTCTGCATATACGCATGAACGGCCATCCGGGTACTTTGCTCGTAAATGTGCGTTACGCCCCTTTGTAGGGGAAAGCAAGCCGAATGTCTCATTAACTTACATGCTGCATCGGCTACCCTAAATGAACACAGTCCATGCTTCAGCAACGGCTGTTTGGCTATATTATTTGAACAGCCAGCAACACAACACGTTTTCCGCATGTTGCACGTGAACAACGCTAGTCTACAGGTCCTTGTCTTTCGTTTATTCTTTCCCAACACCACCAATTGACTTGCATTGGCTTTTCCCCCAATGTTTTCCCCGAAAAAAGGGTGTAACGCACATGGAAAACGTCATGCCGTTCATGCGTATAGACCCAGGCAGGTGAAGATTTCAGGATCCATGCCCCACCTCATATTTATACTGGAGAAACCCATATCACCCAGCACTCTAGCCATTAAATATAGACAATCCAAAACTTAAAAGTTCAAAGAACAGAATGTTTCTCCGAAAGCCATTGATCTGAAACCCCATGGCTGAGTGTTTGGACTAACATGGCATGGATGAACAGGAGTCTCTAGAGAACCAACTGCTTCACAATGGAATACAACAGACATCTAGAAACTACGGTAACTCACTGGAATACGACAGGAACTACCTTTTTAAAAATATACTGTATGTGTGGGGGGGCTTTGTTATCCTCGCGCGCCATCCTACGTACTTCCGCCAAGACCCTTGGCTCCGCACTACGTCTGGTACCTGTCCTCTGTGGAGCGATGTTGACCGGTAGGATTTTGACAAACGGTCCTACATTGTAATTTTATCCTACGGTAGGATGTTCTGTCAGACATGTCTGTTAAACGGTCCTACATCGCCATAGATAGACGTCAGACATGTTTGTTCAACAACTTAAATCCTGATTTTTCCGAAAATGCCCTTCCTGCTTCCTGCAATCGCGTCAGATCAAACAAAGTCCAGACCATGAAAACGAAATGGAAATGGTAGTATTATGGGATGGTCAGGACCAGGCTAGGGCTTTGTCACCTTTTTATTTATTTTTGGACAGTACGGTGAAGAGTGAGACAGGAAATGAGTGGTAGAGAGAGAGAGAGAGAGAGACGTGGAAGGCTCAGGAAACAAACTCGGGCCGCAATGGAACCAAGGTCCCCAGCAGTGTTACAGTGCGGTGACCAGGGTAGCCGACACGGGGGCGCTAATGGGTATGTTGTCCCGGGCCCCGGGAGAGAGGGGGCCCAGAATTGGGTCCTCATTACATTGCATGTGTCGCATGGGGGGCCCTTTCGGATGACTTTATCCCGGGCCGGGCAATGCTGTCGGCGGCCCTGGCGGTGACCTACCGATTGAGCCGGCTGGGCCAGCTATACTTACCAAGGAATACAACAGACTTCTTCCAGCTCTGCATGAAGTGAAATGGATAATGCACAACCAGGGCCACTGACAGCCTCGACCAGGTGCAGGGGTTAAACAAAAAGGGGTCAACATATCTGTTTGTCCCCCTTTGCCGGCAGTGCCTGTGCATGGCAACCCTATAGACAAAATGCACCACAGATATTGTGTTGTGAATGACTGGGTGTGTTGAACATCACCAGGGGCAACGTAGCAGACGACTCCCCCTTTAACTGCATTAATATCGGTAGGCCTATAAAGAATGTGCAGGTGACTGCTGAATGGTGACAGTGATGATAGGCACGGCTCAGCATACCACCCTACCACCTGCTTATCCCGCGTGCATTTTTTTTTAAAGCATCAGTGCAGCGCTTTTCGTAAAAAGGGAAACTACACAATTACATTCCAGTCATGAGCCACAACAGTGTTGACACCCCCCATGCAGATGTTTGCCCACAATTCTCTAATCCATCCAGTCATTAATTAGACAGGGAGTGCTCTCTCTCTCTCTCTCTCTCTCTCTCTCTCTCTCTCTCTCTCTGTCCCTGTGTGTGTGTGTGTGTGTGTGTGTGTGTGTGTGTGTGTGTGTGTGTGTGTGTGTGTGTGTGTGTGTGTGTGTGTGTGTGTGTGTGTGTGTGTGTGTGTGTGTGTGTGTGAGAGAGAGAGAGAGAGACAGAAAGAGAGAGAGAGAGAGAGAGAGAGAGAGAGAGAGAGAGAGAGAGAGAGAGAGAGAGAGAGAGTGTGTGTGTGTGTGTCTGTGTATGAGTATGAGTATGTGTATGTGTATGTGTGCGTGCATGTGTGTGTGTGTGTGCATGTGTGTGTGTGTGTGTGTGTGTGTGTGTGTGTGTGTGTGTGTGTGTGTGTGTGTGTGTGTGTGTGTGTGTGTGTGTGTGTGTGTGTGTGTGTGTACACTTCTACTTCTGTATGTGTGCCTTGTAAAGGCGTTCAGTCACACTAGTCTAATCAATCGTGCCGAATTGCAGCTTGGAACAAAGCCATTCATTGGTATTCCTCCTCACACCAAACATAGTGGAATCTTTATTACAACAAAGACATGACAATTGGTTTGCATTTTACCCTTGAGTGATAAAGTGTAAGCAAATATGTCAATAGAAATGCATTACAAATGTGGTTCATAATGTTGTGCTGGGAGATTCACTTTCATTCCTGAGGATTTTTTTTTAAGCCAACAGCATTTTTTTTCTTTTTCCTTTTACTCAGTGGTGTTAACACGGCTGGATTCTTTTACTCGGAGTTAACACATGACATGCCAGTCTTAAGGGTGCCTCCAACTATTTGAACAAAAATTACATATGCATTCTGCTCAGCGAGCACTGCACATCCATTCACTATCCAGTAATGGCACCATTTGATACTTTTACCTGTCAAGATGGAGAAGACGTTTCTCACACTCTCAACAATGTTCTATTTCTTCATGTCTGATGCAGGTGTTTGGTCGTCACCGTGGACAGCCGAGAGATGGTCTGTAAGGAAAACCCTGTGGCTGCCTTGCTTTATATTGAACATCTTCTATGCCGTGAACAGCTTGTTCTGTGATAGGACCAGTAGAGGCTGGAAGGGGCGGGCTACAGACTTGCATTCTGTAGCTAAGGTAGGGAGAGTTACGATACGGTCCTTACGGGGGAGATGGCTACACAGCCCTGAATACTTCTACGTTCCAATCTTGGTGCTGGTGTTATCTACAACAGGCTTTTCTTTTACCCCCTTTCTAAAAAACCTGCCCATATATTGCACAGAGCGGACTCACCAACAGCCCCCAGAACATAGCCACTTTTGCCGTCTCACCTGCACTTGCGGTGGTCAGGAGAGGTACCGTAAAATGGATCAGGACAAATACTTACCGGAGCTGATGGCCGAAAAAGATACCTTGGACTCCTCGTTTGTTCATGCAATTCGCCTCCTGGCAGAGGGTAAGATGCTGCACTTTTAGTTCATAGATAAGATCTATTCTGCTGGTGTTGTTTATCTATATTAAGCAGCAGCCTGCGGTATCCTCTGGTTTACCATTTCGGATTTAGAATGTGAGATTATATTTTGATAGCAATTATTTTGTGGTTCTGACCTTTGATTTGGTATGATGCATTTCCTATGTTAGAGTGAATCTCTTTCTAGTGAAGAACACATTAATCCTGTAACTAAAGATTCATTTTGCCGCGATCCAATGTTTTCTTTTTTTCATTATTTCTTTTCCACTATCGTTTGGTTGAAGAGCATCATTGGTGCGCACAGGCTCCATGTGTTTGACACTTCCGAAGTTCCGTCTTCTGCTGCTTTGCCAAAACTATAGACATCTGTGAATATGAACGTGAATTTTAAGTAGGCTATGACACAGTACAGCGCTGGTAACAGGCGTTGAGGATTTATTACGAAATCTATATCAGCAGGCTATTTCTTATTCAAAACCTGCAGTGCCGTCTGAAATATCAGTTCACTTCACAAGTCTTGCTCTACATTGCATCTAGGCTGTATCGATACTCCTAGGCTACATTTTCTGATTCTAGACAATAAAGCATGATGTAGTCCATTCCAACTGACACACATTTGGGCTAGTGCAGTTAGTTCCCACACACTATATATATTAGGCTATTACACATGAAGTCATAGGCCTATTATCAAGTCCTATTATCAAGTCATCTTTTGTCACAGTGTCATGTGAAGGACACTGTGACAAGTGATAATTCAGGAATTGGATGTAGCCTAAGTTGTCAGGCTATGGTGTGATATTACTGTCCAATTACAATATCACCATTTGGTTGCACTGAGGGAGGGATCTCACACCCCTCCTTACCTCTCCTTGGAGAATTTAGTTAGGCATATTATCCTCTCTCTCTCTCTCTCTCTTGGCTAATAGGGCGTTTCATAGAGTGCATTAATTTACTTACAACATCAGCAGATGCCACAATTCCACCCAAAATTCCTTAATGGTTTGTCAAACAACCACACATAGGCTAATTCAGGAGGCACCCATAGGCCTATATATTGTTCTGCTGATTGTGCGCTGGCAATAAAATGTTCTACGAAATTATTACTAACATGATAATTTACAAGTAATGTACAACTCCAGCCTAAAACCAGCAAAGCATAAGAATGAAGTAATCACACATTTGAGAGCTCTGGACACTTTACAGGAATAGATTCACCTCTTCAACCATCAAAGTAGTCTGCTGTAATTCTCAATCAAATCTCAATCAAAGGACTTTCCTTTGGCTGTGGTGATCACATTTACAGTATATCCACAACATTTACTATAAATTGGAAAAGCAATATTGTCAGAGCAGTCTGACCCATCCTTAACCTCTCGCCCAGTCTGCCAATGAGAAGAGCAACATTTTGTGGTTATATTGTAACTCTCCAGTTCTTTGTCACATCACACAAAGGCCAATGTGGCCAATGCCATCCCACTTGTATCTTCATAATCTTACCTTCTCTTCGAATGTAATACATAGTCCAGGGTCACGGTCTCCAAATCTACCAAGCTTGTTGTTTTTCTTTCTTTCTTTTTACTTCGAACTTAACCACTGAATGGTCCACTCTTTTTTCCATGCTCAGAATCTCCAAAAAGCAGGCTTGTGTGTTTTTAGACTGGCTGTCTCTGGGTAGATTGTTTAACTTCATAGGGGGTTGGGGAAGGGGAAGAGGAGAGACGTGTGTGTGGCATCGCCTGTGGGGCCAGATGATGTGCATGCGTCTCTGTTTGTTTTCCAGACAGATGCAAGAATCAGTCATTTTTTGGCCAACTGTCTTTGTTTACAAACAAAGCATGGAATACAGTAAATAGGGCCTATTCTGCATGTAGCCAATATTGACTGTCTACATTAAAAGCGTGAACACGCCAGATAAATGCACCTCATGAGATTGTGACCAGTTGTGGTGACCGTGAGATCAGTGTATGTCATCTTCGAATGTTAGTGGGCTACAGGTCAGAATACAAAATAAGTCTTATGCAGTAGACCTTTTTATGTCTCTCAGGCCAAGCAGACCGTTCTAGTTGGTGAAGTAGAGTTGTATGTATTGCATTGAACTAATTTACGTAATAATTTAGTGGCAGTGATTTATCTTTAATTGTGGCCTGTTGATTTGTTTGATTGCAGTTATTTGCCTGATATTTCTGTGGAATGTGTCACGGAAGAGAGTCCTATATGAGAGAGTTCTACTTACAGGACACTGCCTGCATCAATCTAATTCTCCCAGTTGAAACACGCTGCAGCTTTACAATATCATTTAAATGAAAACCAGGTCAGTAGTTTAAGGCAATCCTGTTAACAAGCAAACTGGCCAGCTGCAATCAAACCTGGAAGATACGGTTTTGACAAGCCCTGTGGAAAAAAAACCTATCAGCTATAGTAAAACATAAAAAAACAGTCAGCAAGCAAACTTTTGAAGTTTTTCAAGTTCATGAAGTTCTAAAAATGCAATCTTATTTAAGAGATATTGGCAGGTTACTCTCAGCTCCATCTCACATAGTGGCTTGAATGAGTCATGAATAATTCCAGCCAATAACCACGTTGCTTCTGTAGCATAGAAGGAGAACTCTACTTTGCAAAACTTTGCAACCGTTTTTGGAGAAGACATCAGGTGCATTTTGAAACGCTTATATAACATACTGTATGTACTTTCCAACATACAGTAGGCCTACAGCATGTTAGACTGTTACCTAATGCAAACTGCACTGTAAACATACCGGTATACAGATTCAAATTACACAAGATGAGATTGTTGTTGCCCTCTTGTGTGTGCACGTACTGAAATCTTGCCAAAATCTTGCTGAATTTAGGAGTTTATTTAGTTTAGTTTATTATTTATATCAATGGAGTTTATTGGTTGCTCAGGCTTTTTCCCTGACCATGCAGCCAGATTGATGCTTGTTTGTTGGTTGGCGGGGTAGCCACAGGAGATCAGAGGAAACTGGCTGGGAAATTCAGGAGCAAATTATGAGTGAGCAGAGAGAGGGTCCGAGGCACTCCGAAGTAAAGTTAAAAGTCCTTTATTTTTCTAAATGGGACATGTTTTCCTCTGGACATCGGTGAGAACCTGAAGTTTTTTAAAGCCTACCCACAGACGCAACTCTACCTCTCTCTCTCTCTCTCTCTCTCTCTCTCTCTCTCTCTCTCTCTCTCTCTCTCTCTCTCTCTCTCTCTCTCTCTCTCTCTTCAAATGATGAGTGAGTTGATGGAGGGAGGTGAGTTTAGGACACATCATGAGTAGTGTTCCTCTGGCTGATGAGGTGGTTCATCCCCTAGTCGTTTTGGGTAGAGTGCGCACAAAGTCAGTAGGCTCGTTGGTGACGACGCAGAAAGATTTTTGCTAGGCAATGGTTATGCGCACTTAGCCAGTTTGATGCATTGTGGTTAGAAAATTCTAACCAGAATGCATCAAACTGGCAAAGTGTGCATGCCCACTGCCTAGCAAAAATCTTACTGCGTCGTCACGACCAAGCCTATTTGTTGCAGGTGCTAGACAAATGTGTCAGACAGTTGAAGAAGGTAGGTCTGTACACTGCGGAATAAGCTCCAAAAAATAAAGTTCATTGAATTGCCTGACGAAGATCCAGTTGTGATCTAAAAGTTACTGTTTTAATTCAATAAACTTTATTTATTTGGAGCTTATTCCACAGTGTGCAGACCTACCTTCTTCAAGTGTTTCAGCCCCTATACACTACACCCTTACCAGAGGAGGCCAGCGACAGGCAGATCACACCTGCGCTTGCATGCCATGCCCAATGACTATGTTGCCCTGTGTTATCCTTTCAACTTGGCTATTGCCATTCTATAACATACACGTGTAATGGTGACAGTTTCTGAGGGCATTTTAATTGCTGTACGCACAGTTCTCTCGATGAGGAAAGTTAACTTCTTTCAATGAGATCTCAGCGACTGCCAAGATCTTGCTCTGAAAACCTTTGCAATATATTTTTGCAATATCTCAATATAAGCTTCTTAATCTTGAAGGCATACATTCGAGAACTCCATTTTATTTCCCCTGGTGCTACATTTTTTCCAGGTGGTTGTATTAACCTAGGAAACTAATTTTCATCCATCTCTCTGTCTGGAAATGAAAAGTCAACCCAGGGTTTATTTATGTTCAACAATCAGGAGTTCACTGACTGACTTGTGTACTATATCCAGATGTATTAGCCATTGTTCAGGGCAATTGCTTTTATGGGGTAAATGTGCTGTTGATATTTGTGATGACTCGACGCGCTTCCATTTACTTAAGAAGACGTTTTTTTGATGCAGAATCATCCAAATATACAACTATTTGGCTATAGTATAGTGTGTTGTGTTAGCCTATATCAATCAATTAACCAATCAATCAAATATGTGTTACTTATATAGCACATTATCATACATAATTGTCATTCAAAAGAAAAGAAAAACAAACTGTATTGTATCATAGAAAGTAGATAATTAATTAACTATCACCAAAGGCAGATGAGAATAAAGCTGTTTTTAATTTCTTTTTAAAAGAAGATACTGTTGGGGCAGTTCTAATTTGGACAGGAGGTTGGTTCCAGCATTTTGAAACACAATGACTAAATGCCATTTCACCCTGTCTAGATTTGACCTATAGTAGACACAACCAGTGAGATTCTGAAGACATCAGACATCTATCAGGATGATATTGCTCAAGCATAATTTACAATATCTTTAGGGTCTAAGCCATTTAGTGACTTAGAAACTCCCAGAAGAGTTTTAAACTAGTATAGTATAGTGTAGTGTAATGCAGTGTAGTGCAGTGTAGTATAGCATGGTACAGTATAGTGCATTCTCACCATTTGGTATGTGGCAGTGCAGTTCATGCCGGCTGTGAGGCTTCCTGCTCATATTGTAATATCTAGCCAAAGGGTAGGCTGCATGCTTAAGCGTCAGCTGTGTCTGCATGTGTGTGTGCGTGCGTGCATGCATGCGTATGCGCGCGTGTGTGTGCGAGCGTGCGTGTGTGTGCATGCGTGCGTGTGTGCATGTGCGTCCGTGTGTGTGTGCGCGTGCGTGCGCGTGTGTGCGTGCATGCGCGTCCGTGTGTGTGTGCGCGTTTGTATGTGTGTGTGCATGCTCTGTCCCCTGTTGCAGTGAGCGCAGGCATGTTGGGAACCTCTACAGTCCTTTGTGGATGTGACTGCTTCTGGAAGTTTAATTGCCCTGAGTTGAATGCTTGCTGCCGTGGGTTGTCAGTTTGGAGGGGTGGGTAGGAGCAGTGGCAGAACAATTGCACACAGGGCCACAGGGCAAAACGCTAATAGGGCCCCACATACAGCCTGTCAAGGTCATAATAGGGCCCCCACCACACCAATACGAGAGGGCCCTGGGCCCAGGGGCAGATGCCCTACTTGCCCCCCCTGTAGCTCCACCCCTGGGTAGGGGTAATGTAAGCATAAGGCAGAGCTTGAAAATGAAGTCGGGAACAAAAATATGCGCCTCTACCGGCAATGATAACCCCCCCAGGGGCTACTGAAATAGAATAAGACCCGGAACTGACAAAAACATTCTCAAGAGCCTGGTGGATGCGAAAATCGTGAAAATTATTGCACAAGGCCCATGTCAGAAGTGTCACAGAACTTTGACTGAATGGGGAAAACATAATGTGTTTCTTATATGATTTGTTTTTCACATTTAAAGCTATTTCTCGTGGACATGACATAAATGTTGCCAATACAATATACAGTATCAGAAGCACTCTGCATTTAGATAAGATGGACTTGCTGATGAATCGATTCCCTAATCCGATCAGAAACATCTCATTCATGTAGGCCTACAACATAGTCCTATATTGTATTCTCACACTTTTGTTCTTTACAGCTTTATTATTTAGATAGGGATGTGAGAGAGACATGGAAAAGGAGTGGGAAGAGAGAGATGGGGAAGGATGGGGAATCGGGCCAGAATTGATGTTATGGTACGCCGCACTAGTCCTCTGAGCCACTGATCCCCCATATTCTCAAACGTTTAGCCAATGGTAGTCAATGGTGTCCATGTATAAATAAAGGACTTTTAATACAGACTTCAGAGTGCCTTGGACCCTACAGTAAGATAGCCATTACAATTTTGGTGACAGTAAGGTTATAGCATACAGTAGGCTCTGCGCTAAGGGGTTTGTAAGTTACCACTCTGACCACTCTCTTACTGAATACACACGGCCAGGGAAGAATTACGTTTGTGGATATGGATTCGCTGAAAGTCCACATTACCAGAGGGTCAAAATTGCAGCTGTTTTGGCTTTCAGAAGGAAATTTGCATAGTATGATGCACTAATTCCAGACAATTGGAATAGGAGTTAATCAAAGTCCGAGCCAAGTCTCCACCGCACATTACGAAAGACAAGAAGTTTTTAAAAAGTGTGGCTATACACAATTAGATCTACCCACATCATTAATCTTCTGCAGTGTTGGGCAGAGGGCAGCATTGGTGCGGCCGAAGCCGAAGCATTAATTCACCCTGGCTAGCATTTCTCTTTAAATGTCACAAATCACACTGACATTGTACAGTACAACAGAATACCAGCAAAACAAAGAGCCAGCCAATGTCAAAGCATCTTTTCATTTCACAGATATGCAATGTGAAAAATATGTTGAGCAAAAGTCAAGTCACCTTGCTCTCCAATTTGACTGAGTGTCATCAGAATCTATGTAAGATGATGTTCACAGTACATGGCATTACTGAGAAGTTAGTTACGCACAGTCCGGTGATATATTATACACTTGACACTTGAAATACTCTACGCAACAAGACATCTTGACTGGATTAAGTTTCCCATGCTAAATAATATGTATTATCTTTCCTCGGGTTTCAGTAAACGCACACCGTTTGGGGTGCCAACGGCAGACAATCCGGTGATATATTATATAAACTTGAAATAATATGTATTACAAATTACAATGTGTTCAAATAGCCTAAAACAATTGCATGCAATCCCTGACACAATATACAGGGCGGAGGGGAGTTCAACCAGACCAGAGTCCCTCTACTCGGTCACTTGTGTCACTCTGAACAAGAAGACACATGAGACGGTTCCACGTACAGCATACCGACGACAGGGATGCTTCTCATTCTGGACACGCAATCCATCCATGCTTGAATGCTTGAAGACTCTGTGTGCATTCACTTGGTGCTCGTCGTCTTAAGTGACTGTGCGTCCCGTTTCTCAAATAACCATTCTAAGTGCATACTACTTCAGGCAGCTCCCCTTTGCCCCCCTCAGCACTCTCCACCATGAGCACTAGTGGGGATTGGCCTTTGCCTAAGTACACTGACCCATAAAGCGGTGCATTAAGTATGCCGCCCAGGTGTGAAAGCACCAAAGTGCCCTTAACCAAAGAGTGGATAATGGGACTGAGCCATGACGTGACATTTTCTTTCACAGACTGCTGGCACGCATTTATAGGCTGATTGTCTTTAAGCTGATTGTCTTGATAATTTTCCTATGAAAAAACCCCCAAAGGAACACTTACTGCATTTGTAACCAATGATTTATGCGCTCATGTTACAAATGATATAAGTCTTGATGACTGTTATGTTAATGTGTCAAAATCAATGCAAATCATGTTTTCTTTATCGTTAATTTTTAACACGTGACCTTCACGACATTAAAAGTCAGTAAGTTGTCAGTAACTTGTAACCTTGAACTGTCATTGGATTCCAAAAGTAGTACATGAAATAGCCCACTGCGGAAAAAAAGGCAAGTTCTTAAGCCCCCCCGAAAGCCTGTAGTCTTGTTTGGTTAGCTTACTAAACAGGCTCAGGGGTGTGGGTTGCACAGTATACTGTACACATACACATGCAAGACTTCGGAGGCATTTTTGCTAAAATTGTCAAATCCCTGCATTTAGCAACTATAGATTTAGTGGTTTTGAAAGGTTTTTTTTTTTTACTGTACCATGGAACCAATGTCAAAACCAGTTGAGACGAAACAAGCTTTCCCTTTAAACTGTTGTCCACAACATTTCTTTCGTGTTGCGTTTAATTCTTGCTCTAACAGTAGGTCGTAACAGAGTCTTGGAGTGTTGTAATGGGTGAACCCACGGTACTAATGCTACACAGAGCAGAGTTGGAACAAAGCTGGTAGCTTTTCTACTGCTGGCGCATTCAGGCCGACTGAGAACCGTGCCAGTGCCCCTACCCGCACCTGATCGTGAACCGGTCGCGAGATCTTACGCGAACCGTGACAACAACGTGGACGTCAGCAGGCTCATCCGGGTAACACAGTCAGGTGCGGAAAAAGTTCAGAGCACAGGTGTTTCGCAATTAAGCACTTTAGTGTGGAACCTAACCGGTGCCGGCACTGGCACCGGCACTATTCTGGTCAGCCTGAAAACAGTATTGCCTCTTTTGCCTCTTTTCCACTGCCGGTTTTCTGGTAGGCCTTCAGCTCCACACAGCGTGACTCGGCTGCAACTTTTTGCTTTTCGAATAGGCACGACACAACTCAATCGCAAAGCAAAAAGTGGCGGCCGAGTCGCGCTGTGTCATGCTGTAGGCCTACCTGAAAACCGGCAGTGGAAAGGAGGCATATGTGTGTCTGAGCTCGAGGAGTTAGCATTGTAGCAGAGATGCAGAAACGCCTGCATACCCGTCCTGCTGGTCCGCTCTCCTCCTTTGTCTTTCTCACTCTCTCCACAGCACTCTTCCATTTTGCACTGAGTCCTCCATCTGGTTCGTCTCACCTCCAGCACACCTGAGAGAAAAAAAATTGATTGAAAGCCAGGGGAACACGGCCAGAGTACGGAAATAGATGTTAGCCTGCTTTGCCAGGATCCCATCAGGCCAATGGCACCCCCTCCCTACATCCCACACAACTCCCCCAACTTGGAACAGTGGCAGACCGACTAAGGTCGTCGTATCAATTAACTGTATACTTTGCCTTTTAGAAAACAGCAAAGTGTTTAAGACATCCAGATGGCCCCTATTCGTTGAGAGAAGAATGAGCGTTGATGCATAGTGTCTGTTAGTGAGCAGGAGCATCATTGAAAGTGCCCTGCTGCCTTTTAGAGGTACTCCTTATCTCTTAGTTTCAGCCTTTAGACTTACAATCTCTCTCTCTCTCACACACACTCTCTCTCTCTCTCTCTCTCTCTCTCTCTCTCGCTCTCTCTCACACACACACACACTCTCTCTCTCTCTCTCTCTCTCTCTCTCTCTCTCTCTCTCTCTCTCTCTCTCTCTCTCTCTCACCCCTCTCCCTCCCTCATCCGCTTTTTCTCATCTCATGTGTGTGTGTGCCCAAAGGCCCACACACACACACACAAACAAAAACTGCATAAACTGACACAAAACACCTCAGAATTACTGGTAGCTTGCCATGCTTACATCATCTGTTGTATTGTGCCCAGTGGGTGTAAAGAAAATGTGTGAGCTCTCAGGTCACAGTGAAATCAAATCAACCTGAGATTTATTTAATGGCTTCGTTCTCGCATTGCATAGTCAGAACGCCAAGATGGATCGCGTCCTTAACTTGACTTTGACTAAATCTCCACCTGATTTGTTACTCTTCATTACTGTGTGGAAAGGTGGCCATAATTCCTTGTAGAGACATCCGTCCCTTCTACTCATTGCTGCCAGGCAAGATATAAATGTATTAGGTTATTTGATAATTTTTTTGGCAACATATGTAATTAACGAATGCAGTTAGATTACTGTATGTGAGTGAACGGTAAGCAGAGTATCAAAGTGATATCAGAGTGTAATCCTGCTAAGCTGCTTTAAGTGTTGACATCGGTTTACTTTTCCTGACACTCTGGTGCTGCAATCTGGTTGCAACACTGCATGTTGCTCAGAGGCCTTCTGTGAGTCCCTTTCAATATCTAACCTCTTGTTCTTTCTCTTTGCTTGTGCCCTCGTGTTAATGATAATAATAGTAATAATAATACTTTTGTTTTATATAGCGCCTTTCAAAACACCTAAGGACGTTTCACAAGGTATCAGTGTGGGAATGTGTGGATGTGTGCGCGTGTCAGTGCGAGAGCAAGTGTGTGCGTGCACGTAGGAGCATGTGCTTGTGGAACTAGCAGCCATAAGCCTCCAGGAAAAGATGTGTTTTAAGGTGTTGTTTAAACAGGTGAGGCAAAATGTCATTGAAGATGGGGGTGTTATTCAATATCTCACATTTCGCAAGCACAATTCAAACGTCATTTTGTCATTTGCAATCGGGATGTTGAATGGGTAAAAGTCCCCCAAAAGTTGTGCCCAGCCTGACAGCAAGGAAACTATTGTTTCGGAAGCTTGTAGTTTGTTTGGCACAACTGACAAGATTGGCGATGGGCTACGTATACGCCAAATGATGCATTCCTAACGTCCAATCAATGATAATCGTAATCGTAAACCACACGGCCCTGTGTTAACACATAAACAGAGTTTTAGAATGCACATTTGAAAACTAAAATAATCCCATTTAGGGGGGTAAAACACCCCTGTCACAATGGAGTTTTACGGATACGGATGAACGGATTTGAAAAATATCTGCATTTCAAAATATTCACATTTGTGTAACCTCCCCAAAGTCTAGGTGGGTGGCGGTCTTCGTTCCAATAAAATGACTCACCTCGTTAGATCTCCACTGCCCCCATATTGCACTTTATTAGCCCTCCTCAATGTGGCACCTCGTTTGCCTTGGCACTGCAATATCCAGTCAGTAGTTCATCTCTGGGGCCTTCGAGTTCATTCCATCTTTAGTAGCAGCAGCTGTAGGACAACGCATTCACCAACATGTCATCATGCCAGAGCGATAAGATACCAAGCTGACTTGAACCGTCTGCATTGTGCGTGTTAACTCGTGCTCCCCAACGCCAGTGACAGGTTAAAGTTATACTGTCCCATTTTTGGGTATAAGCTCATATTACACCCCCCTTTGAGTTAAATTATCGAGTTTTACCTTTCTCCTGTATGTTCAACCGTTCTCTGAGTATGACCACAAATTTTACCTCCATGCTAGCAGTTAACGTTGAATATGAGACCAGCTGGCGGCTAGTTGGACTCATAGAACTCAATGTTAACTGCTAGCTTAGAGGTACAATTTGCACTGCCGTACTCAGAGAACGGCAAGAAGAACAGGGGAATGGTAAAACTCAAGAATTTAACTCAAGGGGAGGTGTAATATGAGCTTATTTCCAAAAATGGGACAGTATCACTTTAAGTTTAGGCATGGTTTTGGTGAGGGCACAATTCCACCACTATTTCACAATTTCCCTTGCCTGTTTCACTGTTCTTAGCTAAAGTAAATCAGCAGAAATGTTAAGGTTAGGCATGGCTTTGATCAGGGCACAGGCACAGGCACATTTACCAACAGAAATTCGCCGGGGCAACAGAAATTTGCTGACATGGCGGGAAAACTGTGCAAACCTCGTCAAGTGACAAAAGTGCTTTCCCACGGCGGAATGCACTTGCATGACATAAATACGCCTTTGCATGATGACAGTCTGTATTCACTGTAGTGACACCCCAGACTATTGCCTTTCACACACACATACACACAGACAGTTACTCAGATTCCATTCATTTCATTCTGTTATCTCACAAACTGTGAGGCTGTAAATAAGTTAATGCGCAAATGCATGTTCACACACAGACACACACTGGCACGCACGCACGCACGCACGCACGCACGCACGCACGCACGCACGCACGCACGCACGCACATAGACAGACGCATACAACTTCCAGACACACACACACACACACACACACACACACACACACACACACACACACACACACACACACACACACACACACACACACAATTAGACCAAAATGGGTGTGTGTCTGAGCGAGGTGTGTCGCAGCAGGGCAGTAACGCAGCTCCAGTTGCCCCCCTTCGTCTTACGTCTTAGCGGGTTGAGCTAAGCACATTTAGCTCGTTTCCCCCACGCTGGGCTCCGCTAGCCAAAGGCAAAGGTTCAATTAAGGGACCCTCCAGTCTACCGATTAGCTGGAGTTTTAGTGCTTTTGCTGAAAGAGATCGAGATGAGACTGCAGTGGTGGGTGTTCGAGCACAGCTTGTAGCTAGCAGGGCTGGACTGGGAGAACAATTCAGCCTGGGCATTTTTAGATGCGTCCCAGCATCTCTATAAGAGGGTCTGTCTGTCCGTCCGTCCGTCCGTCCGTCTGAAACGCATTCCTTCAATTGTCTGAAACGCATTCCTTCAATTGTTCCTTCCTGTGGCCACAAGGCGGCAGAGTTGGCATTTTGGACCAGAGCGAATGCGTGCAAGCCAAAACGTAGGCCGTTCCTTCCTGTGGCCACAAGGCGGCAGAGTTGGCATTTTGGACCAGAGCGAATGCGTGCAAGCCAAAACGTAGGCCATATGATATGTAACCAAACCGGCAAGACTGATTGCATTTTGAGATAACTGAGGGGGGCATTCAATTTTCGGCATTGTTTTGCGTTTGGACAATGGGAGGCAACTTTATTTTGGTTCGTCAGAGACTCGCGGAAATGAACGATTTAGAAGTCGGCAGGCAGTTTTTGACACAGCTGTTTGTGCTCGGATAGAGGGGCGTTTGCATTGCATAACGCTCCACGACATGGAACCGTAATTAGTTGACAGGCGACCAGCAGCGCATACAGCCCTTCCTCTAAACGTGGACCTGTAACATTTGGTTAGCTTTTCTCCTTTCATAACATTCACATTTTCCTTTCTGCTTGGATCGAGGGCGTTTGCGTTGCATAACGCTCCACGACATGGAACTGTAATTAGTTGACAGCCCGCAGCGCCTCTAAACGTGGACTTTTTTTCTTTCATAACATTCACATTTCCTCCGCTTTTGTCCAGTCCACAAAATCGGGTTCATACGTCTGTGTGTAGCCAACGAGCCTCCCTTTTAATATTCCCTTCTGCCTTTTCAGTGAGTAGCCGAGTCAGTGTGCGCTGCGCTCTGAAACATGGCGCTAGACAGCTGGGCCATTGACATACGGTGTGTTACTCGTAGGCTACAAAGGGAGGTTCTTTCGTTGGTGGGCTCGTACCCCACAGGTGATTTCTATTGCGCTCAGAGAGAGCACGGGAGGAGCATAACAGCTAGCATTCTTAAACGGCATGGTTGACCTAGCCTGGCTCTCACGCAGACCTTTCGTGCTTTGTGCATCTTCGTTAAACTTCGTGAGCTCGCACGAGGGTCTGGAAATCTTAGACGAGACTGAATGGAATCAGATATTTCACAGCCTGTCCAATTAGAATCGCGGGCGGGATCGCAGGGTGGGGTATATACAACAAGTTCAACAACAACTTAAGAGGAATTCTAGATAACATAGCTCCAATTAGAACGACGACAAGGACCAGAGCTAGGTATTCACCTTGGATGAATGACTCACTTAGAGCCTTAAAAAGAAAATGCAGAGTAACCGAGCGTCTTTGGAGGAAAACTAAATTAGAAGTCCATAGACAATCCCTTAGGGATGAGATCTCCTCCTACAATAATGCGGTACGCTCAGAGAGAAAAGCATATTTTTCCAAAATCATAACAGACAACCAGCATAATGCGAAAGTTCTTTTTTCCACTATTGACCACCTGCTTAATCCAACACATAGCAATAACAACCTAAATGCAGCATCACATGCCAAGTGCGAGGAATTTGCTAGATTTTTTAATAAAAAGATTGCCGACATTAGAGAAGGCATCCAAGGTGGAAACGCAGCAATCTCTGTCGCCCACTCATGCTATACACCGAGGGGAGGGTTAAACCCCCTAGGAGACCTGAGAGCTTCCAAAAGTTTTGTCCAATTACAGAGGACGACCTCTGTAAAATAGTCAGGGAAAGTAAGCAGTCTACCTGCAGCCTTGACGCGATCCCCACACATCTGCTAAAAAACATACTTGGTTGCTTAGCAGCACCTTTACTGCAAATTGTTAACACCTCTATGCTTACAGGCATTTTTCCAAGCTCATTCAAAACAGCCATGGTAAAGCCACTCCTAAAAAAGACAAATTTAGATCAGAATTCTTTAAACAACTACAGACCTATATCAAACCTCCCCTTTATAAGCAAGGTACTAGAAAAAGTTGTATTTAAACAGCTTAATCAACATCTGGCTGGGAATGATATCTTGGAAAAATTCCAATCAGGCTTTAGAGCCAACCATAGCACCGAAACAGCACTAACCAAAATAATAAGTGATCTTAGGCTCAGCACTGCCGCAAACAAAGTTTCAGCACTTATCCTCCTCGACCTCAGTGCCGCCTTTGACACGATAGACCACAACATACTAATTGACCGCCTTGAATCTTGGGTAGGCTTGTCCGGTCACGTCTTAGAGTGGTTCAAAACATATATTACAGGAAGGCAGTTTTTTGTCACCATCGGAGAACACGTCTCCAACAAGTATGATGTGCCTTTTGGAGTTGCTCAGGGTAGTTGCTTGGGCCCTCTCCTCTTCTCTCTCTATATGTTGCCCCTGGGCTCCATCATCAGAGAGCACAATGTTGATTTTCATAGCTATGCCGATGACACTCAACTATATATCTCTGTCGAGCCTAGCCAAACCACTGCCATTCATGCCTTGACTAAATGCATGTCTGCCATCACAGATTGGATGAACAGTAACTTCCTAAAATTAAATGAGGATAAAACTGAAGTGTTGCTCATTGGGCCTAAGGAAAAACGTGCAAAACTCCACTCAAGCCTAGGTGACCTAAGCATACACATTAAAGATAAGGTTACTAGCCTAGGTGTGGTCATAGACTCGGATTTGAGCTTTGAGCCTCACATCAACAGGATAACAAAATCTGCTTTTTTCCATCTTAGAAATGTTAACAAAGTGCGCGGCTTGGCCCCCCAACAAGACGCTGAGAAACTTATTCATGCCTTTGTCACCAGTAGGATAGACTACTGCAATGCTCTCTTCTCTGGTCTCCCAAAAAAATTAATTGACAAATTGCAACTCATTCAAAATTCTGCGGCAAGAATCCTAACAAGAACCAGAATGAGAGAGCACATCTCTCCTGTCTTGGCAGACCTGCACTGGTTACCTGTCTCTTACAGAATCGACTTTAAGATTCTGCTCACAGTATTTAAAGCATTAAATGGACTTGCCCCTAGCTATATCTCAGACATGCTCTCTTTTTATGCCCCTGCTCGAGCTCTCAGGTCCACTGATGCCAAGCTGCTAAGGACCCCCCACCCCCCGCAGAAGAAGATCGGCGACGCCGCGTTTGCCTGCTATGCGCCCAAGAGATGGAACGCCCTCCCCATCGAGATTCGATCAACCACCTCCGTCGACTCCTTTAAGAAGCAGCTGAAGACCCACCTCTTCATCCTTGCCAACTCCTAGCTGCCAAGGCGTCATAGTGTCCCAGCTGCCGCAGCGCCCTTACCACTCGCAACCAGCCCTGGCAGGGGGCTCCCCTAGGTGGCCGCTGGTCTCTGCCTGAGGTTTCTTCCTGACTATAGGGGGTCTTTTTTTTCTCAGACTTCACTGAGCTTTTTTTTCCCCCTTACAAACTATGAATCAAGCGAAAGGGAGTTTTTCCTCACCCCTGATGCCACCAGGGGCCGCACCTGAGCGCCCAATCTCTGTGTGACTATCTATGACTTATGATAGGCCCAGCCACTATGGACCTTACACATCTAAGAATCCTGGTCCTATCATACGTTGACCTTATGACTCTACATTCTCTGTCTATCTCTTCTTCCTCTGCCTTCCTGCTTTTTCTGCCTCTCCTCTATACCTCTCCTTTTAAATCTATCTCTAAAAATGTTTTTTTTTTTCCATTTGTTAAGCACTTTGAGTTACATGCCTTGTATGAAACAGTGCTATACAAATACAATTATTATTATTATTATTATTATTATAGAGGGACGCATCTGTTGTCCACCTGTCGGCCTTGTTTACGTAGACCAGCCCCTCTCATATAGCCCATCTGCTTTTCTTTGATATTATTTCTATGAACTTTTCTTCGATATTATGGCTCACTCCATTGCCTGTGTTGATGTGGACCAATGGGCTGCCCCTTATAAATGGTGGGCTAGTCTCTAAGGGGAAAACAAACGACGACGACAAAACCAGCAGCATCAGCCCTTGAGGACTGCTGGCCCACCGGGAAAATGCCCTGTATGCTAGAATACCAGTCCAGCGCTGGCTTGTTGACTTAAGCAGTGATTTTCAAAGTGGGGGCCCAGGGACCTCTGGGGGGGCTCAGCAATGTGGAAAGAAAAGTATAGCAAATCTAGCCTGATTATCATGACTTACAAATCTCTTCGAAACTTGGTCTGACCAAGAGCATAACAGCTAGCATTCTTAAACGGCATGGTTGACCTAGCCTGGCTCTCACGCAGACCCTTCGTGCTTTGTGCATCTTCGTTAAACTTCGTGAGCTCGCACGAGGGTCTGGAAATCTTAGACGAGACTGAATGGAATCAGATATTTCACAGCCTGTCCAATTAGAATCGCAGGCGGGATCGCAGGGTGGGGTATATACAAGTCAGTGGTTGAAGTAGTACTTGATTTTAAAAAAGCCACGTGAATTCCGTGAAATCAGGTTCGAGCTGTTTTGAACACACATATGCCTTTCCAGAGCTAAGCGATTGACAATGTTCCAGATGGTTGGTAACAGCCATCGTGTGAGAACCAAGTTATGGTCGACCCACCTCCCTTGCTACTGGTCAAGGGCAGAACAGGCTGAGACAAAGTTTAAACCAAACATTTCTTAATCCCATTTGAACGTCTCTGCTTTAACAAAGTTACTACCTTGAATGGTTGGAACAACCGACAAAGTGGGTGGAGTTTCCCGCTGTGGAGGGAACCTGAAAGTACCTGAATAAACAATTTTCTTGAGTGTGTTGCTAAGCCGAAGGTGTTGTGTCACTGCGTAACGGGCAAGTGAGCAAGGGAGGACGGGAGTTTGCATAATTCGAATCCGTCCTTACTCTACTACAAGTAGAAGATGTTTGCTACCGGTATATGCGGGCCTTGTCATGGTTTAGTTTGGGAACTACAGTGCATCCTCCTCTCCCAGACTCGCAGTCTCCTCCACCTGCTGTTTCAGTACACTGCTGCAAGAGCTGCTGTTGTCATGTTATTTTTCTTGCTTTGAATTTGCATATTAAGGCTGTTGTTTTTTTTCTTTCTTTGGTGTAGTAGTGCAGTTAGTCTGTGCAGTGCATATGGCTTATGACACGTCAGTTCGACTCAGACAGCGAACACATTTATCGCAGTATAGTGGTGGGGGTGGTGGTGAATTTGTTTTATTTCACCGCTGCCGTAAACAAATTCCAGAGCAAAGTCAGGGTTATTAAACGAGCACATGCATCACGCGACGTAGTAAACAAATTAAAATGTGATGACTGCGATATTGCGGCCCCATTATTATAAGCAAAACAAGCCATCTGTTTGTCTGCATTGTGTGTATGTACATGTTGTGGTGTGGGTGTATACGCGGGGTGGGGTGGCGTGGCGTGGCGCGGGGCGGCATGGCGTGAGCCGCGTGGCAGGGAGCAGCCCGAGTGTTTGCCCTCCGCTTCCCAGTTAATTAGTGTCAGTCTTCTCCCCTGATTTATTTTTGGGAACCCCCTGATAACTGTGGCGGCCCGCTGCGCTGACATCTGTCCACCAGCACACTTGAAGAAGAACTCATCTCATCCTCTCCTGGTTTTCATTTCACAGAGGCAGAGAGGGAGACGGAGGGAGAGAGGTGTGGGGAGGATGGGGGGAGAGAGAGAGAGGGAGGGAGAGAGAGAGAGAGAGGTGGTGAGGAGGGGGGGCAGAGACAGAGAGACAGAGAGATACATAGAGAGAGGTGGGTGAGAGAGAGAGAGAGAGAGAGAGAGAGAGAGAGAGAGAGAGAGAGAGAGAGAGAGAGAGGTGGGTGAGCGAGAGAGAGAGAGAGAGAGAGAGAGAGAGAGAGAGATATGGAGAGTCGGGTGGGAGACAGACAGAGATGGGTGGGAGAGAGATGGAGAGGTGTGTGGGAGGAAGACAGAGAGAGGTGGGGAGGATGGCAGGGCAGAGAGAGAGAGTGTGAGAGAGAGAGAGCGAGAGCGAGAGAGAGAGTTGGCTAGGCGAGAGCGGGAGAGATAGAGATGGAGAGTCGGATGGGAGACAGACAGAGGTGGGTGGGAGAGAGATGGAGAGGTGTGTGGGAGGAAGAGAGAGATAGGGGGGGAGTAGAAAAAAAGAAAAAATATGACTGTGGATGCAGTGAGCTCGTGATCAGTCAAAAGGGAGATGCCCTTCACAAAACTCAGAGGTGGTTCAAGAAACACGATAACACTTCCATGACGTCTTAGCAAAATATACAGACCCTTGCTGGTGCCCACAAACAAACAAGAGATTCGAGAACTCCAGATAACGATGCAGCAGTTCAGTTACAACTAAAAGTGTCTGGACACTAATGTAGCACAGTGGTGAAAAAAATAATGATGCCCTTAAACATTACAAGTATATTTAAGGTCATCTAGTTCAGCAGAAGCAACTTAATGTGTATCGTATAAATCATCAAGCCCATCTGCTAACCTTGAGAATCCTAGGGAAAGGTCATCTCCTCGTTTGAGTACCATCCAGGTTGGATTGTCTGATAAGATCTTGGGTTGTAAATTTGGCCCAAGCCGCAGGTCTGCCTCTCAGCGTAGGTGATATATTGAGGCTCGTATAACGCTAAGACCCCAGAATCAATGACATTGATTCAGTAATGTGGCCCCCAAAAACTGATACACTATAATAAAATAAATAGCGTGAATAGGGAGCTGAGATCCAGAGAAGATAGAGCAGTTTAATATCCAGGACACTCAGACGGATTTTGGAAGAACGCGCAGAAACACCAGGCAAGATGTCAGAGATACATATTTACGACTGCGAAATAGAGAGTTTCTAGTCTCCGTACAAACAATTTTCATGGTTTCTTATTGTTTTGTTTCTCCTGGGTGGCTTATTGAGAAGGATTAATGTAGTTGCTGTTTTGAGAAAAGTTAGCTCAGCTTAGCTTAGCTGTTACCTGTTCCCATGGTGTCCATACCATATGGCAGGCTGAAAGATACCACCAAACCCCTGGGATATTTTGAGAGCTCGAAATCTATTTCATCCATTTAACCATGTTTGCTGGGTTCTCTCAGAAAAAAATAGACATATGGGTTGCCCAAATGGGTAGGGCCCAAACTGAATTGCCGTAAATTACGGGTCTGTACCATAGCCAAAATGCGCTGAATGCCAACATTTACAGTCTGTCTATCAAGCCTACAGGTTCTCTGGACTGTGAGTTGGCACGTGTCTTGATGAGCCTAATCGGTAATGGGGAAGTCATTACTGTATGCTCTGACTGGGGTGTGTTGCCGCAGACTGATTGGACTGAAATGCAACATGGAGTGCATGAGGGATTTCAACCCAATATAAGCACACACAGGACAGCTTCATATTCAGCTTCAGATTCAGCGTTTCGAGAGAAGATATCGCCATTTTATTCGGCATTTTTAACCCATTTAGACCATTTTACAGGACACCATTACAGTTTCATTTTCGGATACAGTTCCTGGAGTATATACTGTATGTCCCATCTTTATTTTACATTTTCAATCAATTTTAACGGTTTGCTGTAGCCTAAATAGTGACAAACAAAAATAGACATTGTCGTGTGACTGACTGTACCTATGCATGGTGACTTTATTGTAAATACCATATAGGTGAAACTTATAACTGTATATAGTTAAAGGCTACCTTTCCACCCGTATAACTATAAATTCATCTGAAGGTCTTCCTTGTGTATGTCTGTTCTCCAGTGTTTGCATCTCTGGTGTGTGTGTGTGTGTGCCGTGGTGTGGGGCCCAGGTGCCGCACCCAGACGAGGAGAGTGATTGCTCCATGGCGAGGAGAGGAGAGGAGAGGAGAGGAGAGGAGAGGAGAGGAGAGGAGAGGACAGGACAGGAGAGGAGAGGAGAGGACAGGAGAGGAGAGGAGAGGAGAGGAGAGGAGAGTGTGTCTGCTCCACCGTGGAGGAGGGACGGGATGTGCCTTCAAGCTGCATTTGTGTTACAACTCAGAGCCAGTTGGCCGTATTTGTATTGTTGGGCAGGAGAAGAAGGCAGTCCCCCACCCTGCTTCTCTCAGGCAGTCCCCCACCCTGCTTCTCTCAGGCAGTCCACCACCCCTCTTCTCTCATCGGGAGCGGCTCGCCAGTAGATTCTGGAATCGGCGCTGCAAAGCATAGTGAAATAATAGTTTCCTTGGAAATGTTCTCTCTTCTGCGGCCGAGATAGGAGAGAGTTCTGGCAAACACTTTTTAACAGCACCATCTGGCATGTCTCTTTCTCTCTATCGTCCTCTCTCTTCTCCTCCTCTCTCCATCTCTCCCTGGCTCTCTCTCTCTCTCTCTTTTCACCTTTATCAGTGTCTTTTTAGAAGAGTGTTGTGTCCATGGATAGCCGGGTGCCAGGACCAATCAGGCCAATCAATCAAAGGCAGCTCATCCCTCACTGTGGAGGGCCGTTTGCAGAGCGCCTCTCTCTCTCTCAGTCACACGCAGGCAGCTCAGTCTGTCTCCTTTTCCTGAGACGCAGTGCAACTGAATTAGGCAGAGATGGGCAGGGAGAAAGAGAAGGAGAAGGAGAAGGAGAAGATGAAGAAGGCAGGGGGCAAGATGGGAAGGGTGAAAGTACTGTACGAGCTCCTGCTGCAACTTTGCAGCCCATGCCATAGGGCTGAATGATCTATCTAAAACTCTATGTGTATGTGTAAGCGAGATGCCAAAACCAATGCGTTTTCAAAAATATCCATACGTGTAAACAGATTCTGTATGTGCCATATCACTGACACGTTTAAAGGATGAATGCACAATTAAACTATTAAATAGGGGTAAAACTAGCTAATAATGTTGTTTGCTTTTTAGAACATTTAACAATATGTAATATTTTGTATGCACCTGTACACTGTGTAGATCTAAAAACTAAGCCTAATCCTAAGGTGTGCTGTACATAATGTTAGATGTTGTAAGAACATTTGCTTCTCTATAATTTACTGTGTATCATGTAGTAGATAGACGTGTACAGAAACAGTAATATAAAGTGCAATCCAAATGCACTCTATAGGACAAGGAAACATAAAAGCAGCCAAATTGGAAGAAAAAAAAAACCCTAAACAACAACAAGCAACCTTAAAAGCAGCCACATTGAATGAAAAAAAACCCCGAACAAAAATACCGGCACAACAAAAAAGTCTAGTGACTAAAGCTTACGAGCACAGATGAGCTGTGGAAAACATGGTTGCGCTTCGCTAAGCTTGATCTTAGAGCCACTTAGTGAAACCCAAACGCTGTGCTCACTCACATGGATCCAACTCCATAAGTGATGAGGAAGACCCGGCTGTGCATGGTTGCACTTCCCTCTCCTCTTTTTCTCTGACTTTCTTTCTCTCTCTCTCTTTCTCTCTCTTTCTCTCTCTCTCTCTCTCTCTCCCCCCATCTCTCTCCTTCTCTCTACCGACAAGTTATAAAGTTATACCTCCCTTATTCCTCCCTGGAATCCTCTGTCTTCCTCTGTTTCTCTACCTCCCTCTCCCTCTCCCCCTCTCTCTCTCTGCTGACAACCCACTAGACTCGCTCCGATGTTTGCAACTTTTAAAGGAGAACCCAAAAGGTTGCTTTGAAAATGGGTGCTTTATACGCTTGCATTTAGCCTGGCACGCACATCAGTGTATGTTGTTTCTATTTGCTGGAGCAAAGCTAACTGATGGAGTCTGATGCAATAAGTTATCGACGTGAGACTGTCAGTGAAACTCTTCCACAGGCAGCGTGCAGCTGAGGCTGACACACTGTGAGTCATGCAATTGATTGGCTGTTAGCTTATCAAATGCTGCCGTTTTATACGTGTGTCAATGTGTGCTGTAAATGATAGCACGATCGAAGCAAAGACAATAAGCTGGTGCTATTAACATGACAGGACATCCAATAATGACATATTCAGATATTATACTGTATGTACGTACTTGTGAGACAGAGGGAAGACTCAAGCTAATTCCTAAAATTGGCCCGTGATGGGCAAAATGGATTCAGGAGTTAGAATCTAGGGCCACATTTTCCAAATGGCCTTGTTTTACCTGTTCGATTCAACCAGGTGATCATTGAACCAACTGAATGAACCTAGATTGTAACTAATGAATCCATTTTGCCCATCACTGAAATAAGCATGGGTATGTAGGGCTGCTCGATTATGAGAAAAATCAATGTCACGATTATTTCAGTCAATATTGATATCACAATATTTTTAGATGATATTTCTTTTTAAGACAAATACAGTAATTGTGTTAAACAATTCAAAATCTTCTTTTGCAGCGTGACTGGAGGGCCATAGAGAAACACACTGTGGCATTCTGCAAGAGTGTTGAGTAGCAAGTCTGCCCTGTACCCCCAATGACTCAAGTTCCTTGGAGTGCACATCAGCGACGACCTCTCTTGGACCACCAACACTACATCACTGGCGAAGAAGGCCCATCAGCGTCTCTACTTCTTGCGCAAACTAAAGAAGGCAAGTGCTACACCCTCCATCATGACAACATTCTACAGAGGAACCATAGAGAGCGTCGTGTCCAGCTGCATCACAGTGTGGGGAGGAAGCTGCACGGAGAAAAACAGGAAGACACTCCAGCGTGTTGTGAACACAGCGAAGAAGATCATTGGAGTACCACTCCCCTCCCTGCAGGACATTTACACCGCACGCCTCACCCGAAAAGCACTGATGATCATCAAAGACACAAGCCACCCTGCACACAAACTGTTCAGCCTCCTGCCCTCTGGAAAGAGGTACAGGCGCCTCCGTTCCCGTACCACCAGGCTTGCAAGCAGCACGATGCATCAAGCAATCAAGATACTGAACACTCAACCCACTCTCCCTTCACTGTCAGCCTCTAGCCAGCCAGGCCACTGACAACGCTCCCCCCCCTCATCCCCACCACCATATCTGCGACTGAACATTCCACCTGCACTACTACATCTGTGACTGAACTTTCAACCTGCACTAACTCAAAACATACACATGCACACACACACACACACACACACACACACACACACACACACACACACACACACACACACACACACACACACACACACACACACACACACACACACACACAAGCACACTGCACTTTCTGCACTAAACCCAAACATACACACACTGACACACAACTCATACTCACACACATACACACACACACACACACACACACACACACATACACAGGTACACACACACAGACGCACACCGCACTCTCTACCTGCACTAAACACACACACACACACACACACACACACACACACACACACACACACACACACACACACACACACACACGCACACGCACACAAAACACATACAAACACACACACACACATACTGCTGCTGGTGTATTTAATAAAAACCTTTTTTTTAATTATTTATTTCTTCAAATGCTACTATTACTATGTCAGAACGCTATAAAGGACTTTTAGAAAAAAGAACAACAAAATACCTCCTCTTAATGTATGTTCTCTACAAGTCTTCTGTTGTCCAGTCTTGCACTTTAAATGTCTGTATGAGCAATGTCTACGTCCATACTGTCTATGTCCATGTATGAGTACTGTCTATGTCTATACTGTCTATGTCCTTACCTAGATTAGTCTATGTCTGCATGGGAGAGCAAGAAACGCAATTTCAAATTCTTTGTATGACCAGTGCATGTAAAGAAATTGACAATAAACTTGACTTGACTTGACTTGACTTGGAGGGGAATGTATTGCGCTTAACGTAACATACTATACCTTTTGTCAGTATAGACAAATTACAAAAAAATATTGTTTCAACTCGATATTATGAAATTTGATACTGTTTGACAGCAATGTTGATATCACAGTATGAATTCGATATATTTCACATCCCTATGGGATTGCCCTGCTTATTACCGCAAGTATCTGAGTACCTCAGCTGTTTCGTTTCTCTCTATCTCTCTCTTTTTCTGACAAACAACAAGGATATAAATATAGTTCTTTGGCCAAATTTTCTGTATCCAGGTGGAGATGTTGTCAGTGATTCGCATGGTGCAGATGACTGGTGTACTTCACAGCCCCTCCATGGCAGCTGAGGTGTGGACAGCACAGTGGATGCATGTACAGTACACTGGGGCTACGGCAGCCATACTGTCATACTGCAGTGCGAACCGCACAGTGTAGTGCAGTGCAGTGTAAGGCTTCCCCAGCCACACTGTCATACTGCAGTGCAAACGGCACGGTGTTGTGTAGTGCAGTGTACTTTTTTGTTTTTGGGTGTGCCATCCTGAGCGGCAGCAAGGATACCCTTATTTCCCTTTTATTTGGGGATTAATAAAGTTACTCTACTACTCTACTACTAGGGTGTATTTCTCAAAAGAGAAGTTGTTAGCCTGTTAGCAACTTCGGTAGTTGCCAATAGGAAAATGCATTGAAAACAACAAAGTAGCTAATATAGTAAGCAACTTTGGTTTCGAGAAATGCACCCCTACTGCACTAATAATATTCCTCCTCTGTATACCAGATCTGTGTCCCTATCTCCATCCTCCTCCATACACCACAGCTGTACCCTATCCCCATCCTCCTCCATAGAGCTGTGTCCCCATCCTCCTCCATCCTCTCCCATCCACCAGAGCTGTCCCCCATCCCCATCCTCCATGCACCAGGGCCGTGCCCCCATCCTCCTCCATATACAGCTGTACCCCCATCTCCATCCTCCTCCATACACCAGAGCTGTACCCCCATCCTCCTCCATATACAGCTGTACCCTCATCTCCATCCTCCTCCACCAGATCTGTGTCCCATCTCCATCCTCCCCCATACACCAGAGCTGTGTCCCATCCCCATCCCCATCCTCCTCCATGCACCAGCATGACTACCCATCACTATCCTACCCACCCACCACAAGCCACCCACAGCTCTGACATTTGTTCATGTATAAATAGATCAGTATGATTTGGCACAGACAGGGATGGAGTTTAGAAACAAATTTACTCTCAGCACTGAGATAAACTACCAGGTTTTCCTGTTCTCTCTACCACCCATCTCTCTCCTTCTCATCCTCCCACCGCCCTCTACTCCCATCTCATCCCTCGCTCACATATTCAGTCTCCCTCATTACCCCTCTTTCTCTCCTCGATTCTGTGTGTGTGTGTGTGTGTGTGTGTGTGTGTGTGTGTGTGTGTGTGTGTGTGTGTGTGTGTGTGTGTGTGTGTGTGTGTGTGTGTGTGTGTGTGTGTGTGTGTGTTCGTCTGTGTGCATCTGTGTGCATCTGTGTGTGTGTGTGTGTGTGTGTGTGTGTCTCTCTCTCGCTCTCTCTCTCTCTCTCTCTCTCTCTCTCTCTCTCTCTCTCTCTCTCTCTCTCTCTCTCTCTCTCTCTCTCTCTCTCTCTCTCTCTCTCTCATCATCCTCTCTATCCCTCTATGTCTCTCTCTTTCTCCTCTCTCTCTCCCCCCATCCTCTCTCCCTCTGACCCCCCCCCACACCCATCCTCATCTCTCTCTCTCTCCATCTCTCTCTCCTCTGGTTGTAGTGGGCATGGTTTCCCCGGCTCCAGAGCAGGGAGAGACTGAGTGCTGGCCCAGGGTTCTACTTCAGCAGAGCATGAATTTGCTTTGGCAGGAGGTGGCCCCGGGTCGGAGCAGTGGATTGTGGGTAATGGGTGTGTGGTGGGGTGTGTGCGGGTGATACCCTCCTCAAAGCATGCAGGTGACAGCTTCATTTCCTGTCTGCTTGACTTGGATTTAATTCCCTCGAGCGCTGTAAAAATTTATCAGGCAAGAAGTAATGAGCCTTACGTGCAATCTGTCTACAGTTTTAAGAGTCTTCTGCCAAGCTCACGTTTGGTACGGATGACTCAATGTCTTAAGGTTTTAATATCAACACTATTCTAAATCGTCAGAGTCAGCACATAACAGCTGAGCTTCATCAGTGCGCAAGCGTTTCATCAATTTATTTCAGCGTCCGGGCTCTTTTAAGACAAGTCTTGAAAACCCCTGGCATAGTGAATCGCCCATAAAATCAATTTTTGTCGTCACTCGTAAAATTCATTTATTGCTTCTCTTCCTTGCAGAAATTGAGAAGTTTGAAGGAGACGAGCTGCGGAAAGACGGCGAAGTTAAAAAGTACCTGGATGTCATCAGCAACAAAAATATCAAGCTTTCAGAAAGAGTTCTCATCCCAGTGCAACAGTACCCTAAGGTAAGACACTGTCTTTATATAAACCAGTGCTTTACACTCCAATAAGCACGAATAAATTACACTACCATGGACAAGATTATTGACATAGGGATGGTTACTAGCCGTGAGCGCCACTATGTACTCTCCTCAACCCAGACCGACAAAACTTTTCCTTCAAATCATCTGCGGCTTTGATGGTCATATAACAACAAGTCATCAATGTAACATCATCATATCCAGGGGCCAAGATGGACCATCAAAAAGAATATAAAACCCTTTCCTTCTCCTTTCATACTGCGTTTGCAGCCCTTTTGATGATATACGCCAACGGATAGTTTTGACAGAGGCAATTTTTTGCCCCCAGTGATGTCAGAATCGTTTTCGGAGCCTGACAGTAGCTCTGACTGAGATCGTCTTCTGATTGAAACAGATGGGGCGTGTTCAGATTTGCCATTCTCTGTGGGTTTTTGTAAAAAGGTAATAGTGCTCTTTGAGACAGTTTGAAAATTGCAACCCTTTTTTTGTCATAGTTCCCACTTCCCACCACTGCTCCCGATGTTGTGTGACATTTCATTATTGCCTCTTTTTGAAGCAATATCCCCGGTCGTTCACATGAACACTTTTCTTTCCACTCGTCTAAAGGCTGCGCAGCACAATGGCGAAGTTATAACTCCCTTATTCCTCCCTCTGTTTCTCTCTCTCCCCCTCCCTCTTTTTCTATCTCTCTCTCTCTCACACACACACACACATACACTCTCTCTCTCTCTCTCTTCTCATCTTCTTTCTCCCTCTTTCCCCCTCTCTCTCTCTCTCTCTCTCTCTCTCCTTCTCTCTCTCTACCTCCCTCTCTGTACTTGTGGAACACAATCCGGAGAATATTATTAGGGCTCCTCTTTTCCGCGCCCCATTACATCCATTACAATTGTATAAATGTGCGCAGGCCTTTGCAGGCTTTTTGCTTCCCCACTAGGACTTTGTTCCCTGAGCTGAGAGTTCTGTTCTCCTGTACCCATTCATGACAGTCTGTCTTGAGGGGGCCGTTCAATTCACCACCTGCACCTGTTCCGCTATCTGTGGAAAGAGAGGGAGAGAGGGGAAAAAAATTCACAGCAAAGCATAAAGCACCAGACGTTTTTTTTTAACAACAAAAAAAATGAATGCAGGAAAGACTTGCCAGCATAAGGGGAAGTGCCAACAGATGGGGTTTGTCATCCGAATATGCATATCCTGACCGACCAAAATGACTCGGCTGATCCGCTGGGGAGGCTTACAGTGAGATCACGATCGTGGGGCGGGGATAATTGGAGCTGTGAGACCCCAGCCAGGTGGTGGGGAGAGGCAGGAGAGGCTGGTGAGGTCAGGCAAGGAGATGGATGATGGAGATGGAGGCTGGTGAGGTGGTCAGGCAAGGAGATGGAGGAGTGGAGAGGTGGATGGAGGGTGGGAGGAGTGGTGAGGTCAGGCAAGGAGATGGAGGGTGGAGAAGACAGGTGGAGGCTAGAGAGGTGGAGGGGTGGAGAGGTGGATGGAGGGTGGAGGCTAGAGAGGTGGATGGAGGGTGGAGGAATAGAGAGGTGGAGTTTGGAGGAGTAAATGTAGGGTGGGAGGATGGAGAAGACAGGTGGAGGAGTAGAGAGGTGGATGGAGGGTGGAGGAGTGGAGAGGTGGAGTTTGGAGGAGTGTTGGGTGGGAGGATGGAGAAGACAGGTGGAGGCTAGAGAGGTGGAGGGGTGGAGAAGTGGTTGGAAGGTGGAGGAGTGAAGAGGTGGATTGAGAGTGTAGTCTGGAGGGGTGGAGAGTGGAGGATGGAGGGCTGGAGAGGTGGAGGTGGGGGATGGAGGTGGGGGGGCGGTTGAGGGTTAGAGGGGGGTGGAGGCTGGTTGAAGGGTGATCCATCTCTGCAGACCTTCAACCTTCCTGCATGTTCTACAGTATTGAGCACCATCAGAGCTGTACGTATGGGTGCTGCTTGCAGCTGTGGCCTGTACTCTACAAATGTTGGCTCCCTTCCCTGAACCCCACAGTACAGTTTGCAGTGGAGAGTACATTACACTCTTGGAGAGTATGATCAATTAGAAGAGGATTACATTGCACTCTCGAAATGTTAAATTGAAGCTGCAAATTTACTGTGCTCTTTTTCTTCTTGGTCTTCTTCTTCTTCTTCTTCTTCTTCTTCTTCTTCTTGGTCGTCGTCTTTTTTTTCTTCTTCTCCTGCTCCTCCTCCTTCTTCTCCTCCTCGTCCTCCTCCTCTTTCTGGCCCGCCTCTCCTCCTTCGCCTCCTTCTCCTGCTGCTTGTCTTTCATTTTTTGGGAGGTTTGAGTGATAAAAGGTGTCTGCTGGAATGTGTGAGAGGAACCAGCAGGCTAGACAGCATACAAACACTGCCAAATGCTTTCAGGCGATATGAAACATTTACACTAAGAATACTCTACGTGTGTTCCCTACAGTGAAATGTATCTGTACTGTTGCCGTTATCTGGAATGGACTAGAATCGTTTTACTCAGTCATATCACTTCACATCACATCACTTCACATCAATACAATATTATTCCAAATGACTTGGTTTTACTTGTCCAGTTCAGCTGAATTGGATATTTAAAATGAGGTAATTTGGAAAATATGGCATTCGATTGTAACTAGTGAATCCATTTTGACCATCTTTGCAACTAATCTAGGGTGTAGGGAAAAATCCTGTGCACTTGCAGTTCCTAAATGGAGGTATTGCAGAGGGGGTCGCAGACAGAAGGGACTTCGCATGAAAACAGGAGATAAGAACAGGCTCAATTGATAATGATTGCCTTGTCTTGTTCATATCCATTGCACGTGCCCGAACACAGATAGGCCACAGTACTTTGTAATCTTTTTTTTCTTAGATTTTGTTGTTGTTGAGATTTTCATTATTTTTCAGACAGGACATTGGAGGAGAGACAGGAAGTGAGATTGGAGAGAGAGACGGGAAAGGATCGGGAATTGATCTGGGCCGGGAATAGAACCCGGATCGCCCAGGTAGCAGTCAAGTGCCCAGCCGTTAGAACCACGGCTGGGCCCACAGTGCTCCATCTTGAACTAATCCAGGGTAGCATGGCCTCACCAACATGATATGCTCCGTTAGCAGTTTATTATTAGAAGTACAGCCTCAAAGCACACAGTCATGAGGATAAAGTAGCCGTTAGCCCGTAACCTCCTGTCTAACCCTTCACCCCACAGACTCATAAATAGCGGATAATGAATGTGTGTGTGCACTAATTGTGACACCTGCACAAGATCTTTGCCTTGGGTCGCTATCCGTGGTATGGTAGAGGGCAGTAGGTCTTGCTGAAGTGGTGGGTTAGATGGATGCATGGGAGGAGAGGGAAAGCCAAACTAGGCATTTTACTGCACGTTTTAAAATTAATCATGGGACTGTAAGCCAATGTAATTTAGCTTTGGATAAGAGTGTCTGCTTAGTGTAATGTAATGTAATGTAGTGTAATGTAATGTTATGTAATCATTTCCAACAAGTCGGCAGACGTTAACTGAAATGAGCTATTAGCAGAGGAAAGAAGACTCTCTGGACTGGTCTGATTCCTGTGGAAAGAAGAGCGTCCTTGGGACCCGCAGACCCACTAAGTTGTGAATATTTTGAGCAGCAGGATAATGTTAAATTCGGAGGAGATTTGGACTTTTCTGACCTTGGTAGATATTGGTAAGATGCTTGTGTATTCGTCTGGTATGCTGGTCAGTTGAGGTGAAGCGGAAAAGGAAACCATCAATTTTTATTATGAGCATCTGCATGCACAGTATGCGCAAAGGTGAGCCCGGTGGGGGAAAACACTTGAAGTTGCAGAGCGTCTCTTTAATGTGTGCAGTAATGGTGATTTCAATGAATGGACGCACAAATGTTTGCGCTCTCCCCTGCCCCTGGGTCTGCATATTTTATAGTGTTTATTAAGTTGTTAGTTCGCAACAAATAAACCAGTGTGGACTGTTTGCAAAGATACCGAGAGGCAAAGATGGGTGAAATCACGAGCAGAAAACAGATGTACAGATTGTGTGTGTGTGTGTGTGTGTGTGCATGCGTGCGTACGTGCGTGCGTGCGTGCGTGCGTGCGTGCGTGTGTGTGTGTGTGTGTGCGTGCGTGTGTGTGTGTGTGTGCCTGCGTGTGTGCATGTGTGTATGTTTGGGGGTGGGGGTTGCCTAGATACTATCCCTTTTCTCTTGGGACCGCCGTCTGCCTTATCCCAGTAGTGGCAACACAGTAGCCTATATCAGCGCTATAGCTTGTATTCTGTGTAATTATTTTCCTGGGTCTTTGCCGTGTGTAAATCTTGTCACATGGAAAGCCGGGATGGCATGCACACCAAGTCTCTTAGCGTCGCCGCCCCTGTCTGCTGCAACTGGGGCGGCAGATCTCCCATTAAACAAAGCTCCTTTGATGTTCTCATTAATGTAGGCTGGTATTAATTTATGCAATTAATCAAGGAGTGGCGGTGGCGCAGACGGCTCCCTATCCCCTATCCTCATGGCCCTCTATGAGCCGCTCTAACTAGGAAACCTGTAGTAGTAGTGCAGGCAAGGACGCCCAGTAGGGGAGGACAAAGAGGTCAGTTGTCCCGGGCCCTTGGAGAGAGGGGGCCCAGAATTGGGTCCTCACATTACATTGCAGATATTGGGTAAGGGGGCCCTTTCAGATGACTTTGTCCCGGGCCCAGCCAAAGCTCTCAGCGGCCCTGAGTGTAGGTCCCATGACAAAACACAGTTGTGCAAATAGCCTCAGACTAATTCACAGCACTCTCGTCTCCTTTATACAGTACTCCTATTGTTTCAACGCGAGAGTATTGTCATGGTGTGCTGTATGGCCTATACCAGGGCTTCCCAAACTTTTTTGCCTGTGCACCCCCTTGTACAATTTGATGTGGTTCGCACACCCCCTAAGCGAATGTTTTGGTGTGCTGATGCCCATGCAAGTTCTATGGGACAGCAAATCACTGCATATTATGCACATTATGTCGTTTTGGGGAATCCTCATTTCCAATAGAACTGACATTTTATCTGCCAGCATTACTATGGACCAGGCAAATAAATAACACTTTTCTACTTACTGTTAATTAAGTAAGGGTTAACGTTCGGCGAGAAGGTCGCTACCGTGGAATAGCAGCACGACAGAGAGAATCTTTAGACCCCGACGCGGAGCGGAGGGGTCTTGTTCTCTCTGAAGTGCTGCTATTCCACAAAGCGACCGACTCGCCGAAAGTTAACCCGCTTATTATATGAATATACTTAAATGATTCACATTTCTTTAGACCTATTTAATGTTAAGATTGTTGCTGCGCAAAACAAACATTGCCGTTGTGGAACACCGCTAGGCAACAGCTAGGTAGGCTAGCCAGGACAACAGGTGTTGTCTATCACAGCAGCTGATTAGAGTGACAAAAGACCCTGCGGAGTGATATGAAACATTCGCTTTAGCCACTGACTTGTGACTTGTGCCAGTGGCTTTAGCAGTGAACGTCTTGTTGCCATTGACAGCGGTAGCCAGGACAACGGGTGCTGTCTATCACAGCAGCTGATTAGAGTCTTGTTGAAAAGTCGCTTTAGCAGTGAAAAGTCTTGTTGTCATTGACAGCGGTCTGTTATAGACCAACCCGTCCGTTATCGAAAAATAACAGACGTCCGAACGTTGGGGAGCCCCGTTGAAATGAATGGAGCATTCGACAGATGACGTCACAACCATATAATAATGCTTATTAAAACACACATATCTGCCATTGCTGTATTAGCTTGCGCACCCCCTTGTGACAGGCCGCACACCCCTGGGGGTGCATGCACCCAAGTTTGGGAAAGCCTGGCCTATACGGTTTGACTTTTGGGGAAGCTCTGAACTACAGTACTGTATACACAATTAAAATTAAAAAATGAGTGAAAAAGCGTTTTGTTTTTCACGCCTGGCCCTGTCTGGAACAGGTTTTTGTTGTTGTTAATAATACATAACAATACATGGTTGAATTGATGTAGAATAAAGCAAACACACACAGGAACACCTGCATGCACACACACAGATGCACACAGACGAACACGCATGCACGCACGCATGCACGCACGCACACACACACACACACACACATCATTGAAAATAGGTTTCAACACCATTGAAAAGAGGTTTTATGTACAATTTCAAGTACCAGTATTTTCAATAGCTGGAGATAATGCTGAGATATTTTGACATAGGCCTACAGTATGCTGTACAGTACATCTGAGGGTAGCTGTGGCCTAATGGTTAAGGAGATGGGTTTACGATCACAGGATCAGAGGATTGCAGGTTCAAATCCCTGCCTTTCACTCTCTACCTCCATCCATGGCTGAAGAGCCCTTGAGCAAGACACCTAACCCCACACTGCTCCTGGGACTGTAACCAATACCTTGTAACAACTGCAAGTTCCTTTGGATAAAAAAAAACAGTTAAGTGTAATGTAATGTAACATCAGCTAGTGCATATTCAGGCAGAAGGTTAGCCAGTTACCACATCAACTCGTAGTGCACTTGTCAGTCAGCACGAGAGATAGAGATAGAGAGAGAGAGAGAGAGAGAGAGAGAGAGAGAGAGAGAGAGAGAGAGAGAAATCAAAGCTGCCTCTTTGGTCTTGCAATCCAATCTGACATGAGATTTTGAATGAAAAACCTGGAAATTACACATGGAAGATAGATAGTGGAGAGATGCCGAGAGGCGAGCCGCGCCACAGCGCTGCACCGTGGTATGGTATAACTGGTGGGTTAGCTAGCTCCTATTGTTGCCTGTCTGCCTAAATCCCCCACACATGGATCTGTTGGTGCTGCAGCTTATCTCCACATAGAGAGGAGATGCATTGCTGGACTCACTCCAATGTACACTTTGATGAAGAGCGAGAGAGCGCTGGTGGGCATATCTGGCTTGTATCTCATTTCACACAGCCATCTGTAATTCTTTGTATCCTTTATTCATGAAATCCATGGATTTGGAACGGAAGTCAATGTTCGAGGAAGGAGGCGAGATGAGGAGTGAGCAGTTTCGGTGTGGGGGGCAGGGACAAAAAGTGCACAACATTTAAAATGAAACCTCCTTTTAATTGGTGCTCTGTTGTTGGGGTCTAAAAGGGCAGTGTTATTAAGAATTACCATGGGTATTGTTTCCCCCTGCCCACTAGACCATAGCCGATGTAGCTGTCAGGTGCCTATTGATTTTAGTCTTGCTCTTCTATAACAACAGGATAGAGCACACTGCATTTCCTTATTGTCAACCTCTGTAGGAAAGCCCCTTTTGAGTGTCTTGGAATACATTGCTGACTTCCATACTCACATAGATGTAGGGGGAGCGTTCTCTTATGGTCATCCTCTGTAGGAAAGCCTCTTGTGAGTGTCTTGCAGTATGCTGCTGACTTCCATACTCACATAGATGTGTGGTTTAACACAATGTCAAAAGAAATACAGTACATGTTTACAAAGTTAGAGGAGGGGGAGGGGTGGAGTTGGGCATTTGGTCATTTACAGTATATTGGGTATTTAAGAGTTTTGTGAATACTGTATCACAGTATGCATGGCAAGTTACAGTGTATATACTCTCCAGAAAGAAGCTTGATCATGGCTGGGTTATAGCCCAAATGACTTATAATCAATGCATGTAAGAAAAATTATAAAGCAGTGTTTCTATTTGAACAAACGCCCCCTTGGCCTCATCACAAGCCTCCGAACGCCCCCTTGACCTCATCATAAGCCTGACAACGCCCACTTAGTATTAAAAAAATAAATTGACTAATGCCCCCCAATGGCAACTAAGCACCACCCCTTCTCCTTCTCAATGCCCCCCTAGATCTCCCCCTGGGGGGCTGTACCGCCCCTGTTGAGAAACACTACTATAAAGGCATCTTTCTATTTTCAATCCATCCATTTTCACTTTGCGGTCAAACACCACAATCTACATGGAGATGGTATGAAATCACAATGCTATTATTCTGCCTGGCTGTATGATCTTCCAGTTTTATCCTTTTTTATACCGCTTTATTTACACAACATGTTTATGTGGTGCTTTAGGTATGGACACACACCAGCATAAGTCCTATCCCGTAATGCTCAAGCTGTCTAGCCGTAAAAACCACCAGCCATGACAACAAACAAACAAACAGACAAACAAAACAAACCGTGCAAACAAACAGACCACCAGATAACCCACACCGAAGTCCAGCTGGAGTCTTTTACATGAGATGAAAGAGGACCAAGGAATGGCTTGCTCGTTCGCGCGGTAGAGCTGCCATGGCTATCGGTGGAACATCAAAAGATGGGGGTTGTCATGGTAACCTCCATGGACCTTGAGAGATTTCTGAAGGGGATTCTGGGATACGGTTGGTGGTGGTGGTGGTGGTGGTTGTGGTGGTGGTTCTATCAATCACACAGAGGTTATGCACACCGCAGTGTTTTACGGAAAATTATTTCACGAGTCTCCTGGTGGTTCCTCTGCTGCTGAGATAAGACTTCCTTTGATCACCACCATCAGGAATAGAGAGAGAGAGAGAGAGAGAAAAAACGACAAGAGGCGCATGGTAGATGATAGCTTACGGTAAGAAGAGGCAGTGGCAGTCAAGTCAGTCAGGTTTTCCTCCTATATCTCTGGAGAGTGTTTTTAAATAGGATTATTTTCTGTATAGTGTGACCAATAAAAGTAGTGCGCTTGCTTTTTCATCTTGAACTGAACGCTTCCTCTGGCCATTGGCATGGCCGGCCAACCTGATCAATGAATCGATCGATATCTTGCGTTCCCTCCCTCCACAGAAGTACTTTATTCCTCCAGACATGTACTTTATTCACAGGGAATAGACTGATTGATTGGCATCGGAGTCCCTTGGCTGCGAACTATACCCGCATGTGAAATTAACATCGAGCATCAGCAGTGGTTACAGATAACAGGTGCTTCCTTCCAGCAACACTCAGGGCTGCTCTTCATATGCAAACTAGCACCAGCTACAGTAGCCTGCCTGCTTTTCCCTTAATTACCAGCCAAGACATGCTCTCACAGTCTGTAGTTTCCCCCCACACACACGATCGAGAATTAAAACTGATGAGCAGGTGTCTTGAAGTAAATCCATGCTGTGCTGAAAGGTCAACACCTCATGTCAAATAACATTCATCATCATCGCCCCAATCCATACAGAAACTAACCTGCAGATTTTTTTTTTTCAAATACAGGCCTGCTACAAATAACCATGCAATTGAGTCAACTATTGCAGCACGCCCAAAATATGATGAGAGAACATTGATATCCAAGACATTTTGAAGCTTGGTGTTTGTTTGACCGATGAAAAGTGGAGCGATGTGCATTCTACTTGAGAGATAAGACGTATTCACACCTAGAGCGCATCATTCAAGCAAGGGGAAGGGGCAGCCATAGTGTAATGCAAATGTCAAGTAACAGCTATCATGATTTGCTCCATGCTTACAGTATATCTCACATTCACCAATATATTGTACAATCCATCCAGTTTGTGATGTGCTCAGCTCTGTAGACTGTAGACCCTTGGTCTCCAAACCAAGGCCCATGGGCCATATCCGGCCTAGGCATGGCAAACATTAGGCCCGCCATGAGGTCCGAATAAATTCTTTTTGATCACTAAAACTTCATCTCCCCAAAGCATTCACAGAGAGTTAGATCTATGCTATCAGTCTCATAACAGACATTGACAAGAAAGGAAAAGGGAACAGCGAAAATCTGTTCTCTGTCCAGATATCTAACTTGTTTCTCGTTGTGTTCGGGCATTGTTTTGGCCCACAGCCTCACTTGTGCTACGTAATTTGGCCCTTGGAGAAAAATAATTGGAGACCACTGCTGTAGACTGTTGAGAGGCATTACTATTCGACTATTCTCCTCCTACAGG
>NC_085880.1:16816027-16843527 GCF_034702125.1 Engraulis encrasicolus | reverse complement strand
CTACGGTTCTTTTTTTTTAGTTCATGATAAATGGTGCACTGGGAATATTATACAATATTTATATAACTGCAGTTATAAAGTGATGATGCACAAGTTGAATTTGACGTTTTGCATGTGTCTGAGAACTGCCTCTTGTGCTTGAACTTAAACTGTCGTCAGCTGATGTGTGCTGTCTGAGTGTTCCAAATGCCCTCTTTCAATTGGCTAATAGAATTGGACTTATTCACTAAATATCCTACATATGGTTTGTATAGGCTTATAATGTGAAAATGGTGTGATTTTAATGGTGTCATCCTCTGACTCCGCTAATGTTTTAATCAGAGAGACTGGATAAGATACTCCTAGAATCTCTGTTTAACATATTTTTCTGGGCAGTACATGAATTGCGGTTTGCCACGGATTGCACGGTTTGGTTCGGTATGTGTGTGAATTGTACGGTTTCGGTTTTCGGTGCGGTTTGTACCATCCCTAGTGTGTTCCATGTTACATTTTCAACAAGGTTATTTATGTGCCTGCGAACAAAGTGGAGATAATGGGCTTTTCGGGGAGCTGTGTGCAAGATAAGCTAATAAAGCTTAGTCAAGCTAACTGTTTGGCCGTAGGAGGGGTGGGGTATCGTCCTGTGGGGAATATGAACTACCCTCCCCTCAGGACTCATTTCAAACAGCATGGAGCTGATCATCTGCCTGCGGAAAATAAACCCTAAATTTGCCCGCCTAATCATTGGAAAACAATCACTGGTTTGTATCTAGCCAGCCAGAGTGACAACGACGTGATAGTCAAGGCGGCTCTGATTGAATGAATGAATGAATGACAGCAGAATGGAATGTCACAATCAATGGTAGCCTTACAAGTGGAAATTGAAACGCCAGACAAGATTATGAGAATACAAAATTGATTTTTTGATGTGATCAGATCATTGCCTGTCCCGCTGCTGCTGTTGCTGATAGCAGCCCCTGGATGTGAAGAGAGTTAGGTGGGCTGTAAAACAGGCCTGGACTGGTCATCTGGCATACAGGGCATTTTCCCGGTGTGGCAGACACCCTTCAAGACCCAATGCTGTTGTATTGTTGTTGTTTTTCCATAGGGACTGGAGCAGTTCCACCGTCAAAATAGATAAAGATGAGAGAAAGTCCGCTTCAAAACAGGATTTTCTACTCCCACTTTTGAAAAAAAAGTTTTTACTTCCACTTTTGAAGCAGACTTTTTCTCATCTTCATTTGGTCATTTGGTTGTCCTGCTCCCAGGTCAGACATTTTTTTTGATGTCCAGGCCTCAAACTACTCCACCTTAGGGATGCACCGATACCACTTTTTTGAAAACCGATACAAGTATGAGTATATTAATGCGTGTACTTGCCGATACCGAGTACCGATACCGATACCTTTTACCACCATAATACAATGAAAATAAATGCATGGCCTTGTTTTTTCCACCTGTGATATTTTTATTGTCCATTTCCATGTAGATTTAAATATTAGTAAATGTTGGAGGTGGCACAATTTTTCCATGCTGCTTTCAAGTCCACAGAACGTGACAAGATCTTGCATTGTTTTTGTGTAATAGCAGTATCGCTCCTGGTATCTGCAAGTGCTTGACGAGTACGAGTACGAGTATAATGAGCAGTATCGGGTGCCGATACCAAGACCAGTATCGTATCGGTGCATCCCTACTCCACCCTCAAACTAGATAATAAACTGAGCTGGATAAAGAACAGTATATGAAAGCGGTCTGTGTGTGTGTTAGGAGCCATGTCCAGATGCCCAGGCAGGCCATTGTTTGACTGACACCAGCCCGGGCCTGGCCGTGAAGTTTGAGAGACTACACCAGAGAGAGAGAGAGGGGGAGAGGAAGAACAGGGGCTGGGGGCAGGAATGCTGACAGCTTTTGGTTGGCCCAGGACAAAGTAATCTAAAAGGGCCCCCTACCCAAAACATGCAATGCAATGGGGACCCATTTCTGGGCCCCCTATCTACCTGGGCCCTGGACAACGTACCCCTTTGTCCCCCCTGTCGGCAGGGCTGGTTGCAGATAGCAGGTGATTTTATTTGTGCGCATAACACCCCCACTAACCTGCTTGCCTGAGCTCGTGGCCCATAGGTAGCCTTAATGTCCTGTTTGTTTACCCAACATCTGTGCCATTCTCCCCCCCTGGGCCACAGCTTAATGTGGCTTTATTAATGCAGGAGATTCATCACAGGCTTATACTGCTGTTGTCTGTCTGTCTACCTCCCTGCCTGCTTGTCTCCCTGCCTGCTTGTCTCCCTGCCTGCTTGTCTCCCTGCTTGTCTCCCTGCCTGTTTGTCTCCCTGCCTCCCTGTCTGCCTGCCTGCCTGTCTTTCTGCCTGCCTCCCTGCCTGCCCGCCTGTCTGTCTTCCTCTATGCCTGTCTCCCTGCGTCCCTCCCTGCCTGCCTGCCTGTCTGTCTCCCTGCCTGTCTGTCTGCCTGCCTGTCTGTCTGCCCGCCTGCCTCCCTCCCTCCCTGCTTGCCTGTGTGCGTTCCTGCTCGCCCGCCTGCCTCACTGACATCCTTCATTTCAGTCTGCCACTGAGACAGCCAGCTAGCTACAGATAGAATGCCACCAGCTACAAACTACCGCTGCTCCTTCACACAACACACACACACACACACACACACACACACACACACACACACACACACACACACACACACACACACACACACACACACACACACACACACACACACACACACACACACACACACACACACACACACTCTCAAACACACACACACACTCTGTCTCTCTCTCTCACACACACACACACACACACACACACACACACACACACACACATGCACCATGTACCATACGGTACACACACGATCGCATGTGCACATGTACGCTTACATGTACGCGCTTACAGTACATACAGTACCATACACACACGTACACACACGAGCATGAGCATACACGTACATAAATATAGGTGCACACAAATACACACACATAAAAAACACATGTATTTGTATGCACTGCACAGACAGATGCCAACATGTCATGCCTTCACATTCAGAGGCATACACAGACACACATGCACAGGCACATATTTGCATGCATAGCACAAATGTGTACACACAGATCAGACTCACAGATCACACACACACACACACACACACACACACACACACACACACACACACACACACACACACACACACACACACACACACACACACACACACACACACACACACACACACACACACAATCCTTTACTTCATTTTATATCAAGGTTTCGATGCCATTGACAAAAAAAGTCCATTGAGAAAGATATGTAGCAAGCTTGCATTTGCAGTCAAGGACTGGAAGACTATGTTCCATTCATTGATTTACTGCCATTGCTTCAATTTCTTTGACCAATGATATGCTATACATTCTTGCGTTGAACATACAGCAGGATTACTGTGTAGCAGTGGTATACAGTAGTCTATTTTTTATGGTGGGTATACTGTATATTTGAGCATTTTTTGAGATGGATATTCAAATGATGACATATTGGGTTGTAACTATTCTGCTCTCCCCTGCTAGGATTATATAATAGTGGTGATAGTCGATAAAGTTACTCTACTCTACTACTAGTCTAGTTATTGTGGTGATAGTGTCTATCCTTATCTAGGCTATCCTGATCTCTGCTGACTATCCTGACGTCTTCTGGTTCTACCCAGAATCAGCACTAAGCGTGGGGAGGCTGCTTTTAGTTTTTATGCTGTACAACTCTGGAACCATGCCGCTTCCTGATGATATCAAAAGTGCCCCAACAATACAGTGTTTTAAAACTAAACTAAAGACTAAACTGTTTACAGATGCCTTCTCTTAGATATTTGATGGGTTTTATGTTTTTGTTGTTCTTTATGTTCTTCTTGTTTTTATCCTTGCCTCTTTTATCTTGTTTTTATCTACCTTGCCTTGTGCTTTTATCATCTTTTACTGCACGCCTTGCGTTGCTATTGTTTTTATGCTTTTATGCTTTTATTTTTCTCTCTTCTCTCTTGTTTTCTGATTTTTTGTCACTGCACAGCACATTGAATTACTCTGTGTATCAAATGTGCGTTAGAAATAAAATTGCCTTGCCTTGCCTTCTCTGTTAGAACCGTATAGTGGTGGTATATTGTCCATCTCATTGAGCACTGCTGGTGGTAGCTGACTGAAGAGTGGTAGACTGGTCGTGGCTATCCTGATCTGCCCTGCCCTGCCTTCCTCTTCTCTGCTCTGCCCAGCTACAGCCCCCATGCCTCTGCACTACACTAAGTCCCTTTCAACAGCACAAAAAAAAAGAAAAGAAAAAAGAGTAATGCCTCTGTTTTGTGGCAGTCTTCAGGCAGGGCTTGTCTCTTACGGCCATTAGAGGACAGACCTTTGCCACCACACATTATCCCCACACATCAGCCAGGGGAGTCTGCTCTGCGCTGCTCTGCACTGCTTTCCTCTCTTCGCCACACAGTAACAAAACACAGTGCTAATTCAAACACAGTGTTAATTCAACACTTAGAGAGTACTCTGAGATGAAATAGACTCTATAATGTGTCAAATAGACTCTCTGAGTGTTTTTATTCACATTTACACTGCAGCATTTACTTTGCAGTAGCCCAGCTCAGTGATGTGGCTGCCTTTTCGCAAGGCTGGCTGGATGGCTGCCGGGCTAGATACTGTAGCTGTTGATTCAAAACAGTAAAAAATCATAGTGTTAAGTCAAACACAATGTTAATTCGACACTTGGAGAGTACTCTGGGAATAAATAGACACTAGAAGGTGTTAAATGAGTCTGAGTGAATTATTGTTGAATTAACATTGCAAATTATACTTTACAGTAGCCCGGCTCAGTGATGTGGCTGCCTTGTCATATGGCTGGCTGCCTGGCTGGATGGCTAATTCAACACGTAGAGAGTAGAGATTAAACTCTAGAAGGTGTTAAATGGACTCTCTGAGTGTTGATTTAGCATTGCAAATTTTACTTTGCAGTATCCCAGCTCAGTGATGTGCCTGCCTTTTCGCATGGCTGGCTGGCTGCCTGGCTGGATGCTGCCGGGCTGGATGGATGTTAATTCAACACTTAGAGAGTACTCTGGGAATAAATAGACACTAGAAGGTGTTAAATGAGCTGTCCGAGTGAATTATTGTTATTATCATCTCTGAGCTGGGCTACTGTAAAGTAGCCTATATTTTGCAGGGTTAATTTAACTCTCGGAGAGTCCATTTCACATCTTCTATTTAATGCCAGAGTACTCTCCAAGTGTTGAATTAACATTATGTTTTGTTACTTTACCGTAGCCCAGCTCAGTGATGTGGCTGCCGTTTTGCATGGCTGCCTTGTCACATGGCTGGCTGCCTACCTGCCTGGATGGCCACCTGTCCAGTCGCCTGCATGGCTGCTCATCTCTGTGTCTTATCTCTTACTTCAGCACAGTGCAGTGCAGCTAATGCATGGGGAAAGCACAGGGCTTTGGTCGCGGCTTTATGTCCACTATTTGGACTTAGGACAAAAATCCCCCCTGGGAGGGCGTTCAGGTGAGACGTTTTTAGTGTTTAGTGTGTGTGTGTGTGTGTGTGTGTGTGTGTGTGTGTGTGTGTGTGTGTGTGTGTGTGTGTGTGTGTGTGTGTGTGTGTGTGTGTGTGTGTGTGTGTGTGTGTGTGTGTGTGTGTGTGTCTGTGTGTGTCTGTGTGTCTGTGTGTGTCTGTGTGTGTGGTGTGCCTGGAAAAGGTTATCCGTGGCTTTGGTATATCAAACACTTTTAAACTCATCGAATCATTCCCCATTTATTGGTGGCTGGTGTTTATGAAGGCTAGGGTAATTCCACTGCCCTTTTCCAAATGCCAGTGCCTCAGCAGCCGCGCCGCTGTGCACTAAATTAAGTTACAATGCTCGACTCGGCTGTAAATTTTGAAAGTACTGCTGATATCAGCGTTGCAATTAGTTGGGATCTTTAATCGAAACACAAAGAAGGCAGTTTAAGTGAGTTATAGTCATTATAGGAGACGCAGAGCTGAATGAAAAACAGCACCGGAGTCCCTCATAAAACGCGAAACACGATTCTTTCTTCCTCCTCTCCTCTGTCAATGAAGAGATTATTTTACTACGTCTTCGCTGGCATTTCCTTTGTCACAATTGAGACCTTGACAAATGGTATTCAGATGAGCCTGAGCGGCGGTATCCGTTCAGCATTGCATTGTCTCTGATTGAGGTGATAAAGTGTCGGAAGCCGTGCAGTGGCGGCGGTGCCCCACCGCACACCAACCCCCCTTTCATCACGGCTGCCTCACCCAGGACCCGGCCCCATACGTCTCACTATTTACCGCGGCCAAGATGAATGGTAACGCACAAAGGAAACGCTCCAAATTGCAAGCGTTCATGTATTACACTCAAAGGAGGTCACATTCAAGTCTAATATGCTCTCGATTGTGTTGAGGAGTGCGGCTGCTCGCAGGAGGAGCACACATGGAGGGGCATCCTTTGCAGAGGCGGACTTTCCATCAGGAAAACCTAGGCAATTGCCTAGGGCCCGACCGGATCTGTCCTCCTCCAGAGGGGCCCCAACTATCACACCAGTCGTGGCAAGCACAAAAAAAAGTAGGCTTAATTTGTCACTTAATTATCTTAATTTGTCACTTACAGGGTGTGAATTAATCAAAGATTTATATGAGACAAAACTTAAAGGTACACTGTGCAGGAAATGGTCATAAAGGGTACTTCAACTATGCTGCTCATTGAAACTGGGCTGCCTATTGCCAAATTTGATATTTAAATGAAAGTGTACTAAGTAATAAACAAATATTTTCTAGTATGGTCCAAGTAGAGTCATTTTTGCAGCTAAAAAATGCTACTGTTGAAAATTCAAAATGGCGCACCATAGAGAAGATCCCCCTTTTCGTGTATGAAAAGAGCAATTTTTCCAGTCATGATGAATACTTAGAATTTGGTGGTGGTGGTAAGTATTCATGGAAAAGGTAACATTAGAGAGTGGGCAGCATGAATTCTGGAAATAAACATCTAAAAATCTCACACAGTGTCCCTTTAAATGGCACCAAACACAGCATTTTCTGTCTATATAATGACTTTTGTGGGCCCCATTCTTATATTTCGCCTAGGGCCCCAAAATGGCTAGATCTGCCTCTGATCATTTGTATCACAGGAGGAGCACATGTGGAGGGGGCATCATTTGTATCACAGGCGGGTGGCCCCTGGGAGCATGGCAGCAGGTGAGGGACACAGACCGAACAGACCCCCCCCCCCCCACACACACTTACTCCGCCCCACCCCCCACCCTCCTCCTGGCTGCCATGCCCCCCCCCCTCTTTGTAACCCAAGTGGCACATTAACATGTAGATTGCAGGTAAAGGCAATTTGAAAGGAGTGCCGCTCAATCAGAAAATGTGCTGAACGCTGAGCTCTTGTGACAGAAACATCATTTGTGTGTGACGGGTAGATCATTTTGGAGGTGTTCCTTTGATGTGGCGCCGCGCTCTTGCGGTACGGGGAGATAAAATAGCAGGTTAGCTATTGGTGTGTGTGTCACAAGGAAGAGGGAAGCCATTCGTGCAGACGTGCTGTATTCTCTTCTGGCCTGGATCTGCACTCCCCTAGTAGTAGTCTATAGCAAGCAGAATACACCAAATATAATGAGCTATTGCAGACTCTTTATAATTCAACACATACGTGCCCTATATTATACCAGTTACATAATATATTATTATGGAATTTCAGCTATTTATCAAGAGCTGGCACTAGATTAGGGGGAAAAAAATACTTGAGATATTTATGATCAACTTGTTATATAAGAGATAAGAGAGACATGTTATACGGTATTGTACGTATACTGTATTCATGTATTCAATATATGTACTGCTGAAACGAGCACAAATGCCTTTTGCTGTCATTATTTATAAACGTGAACTATACATACAGTACAATAAAACTGGAATCACTGCAACATCAGTCTATCTACAGAAACGGAAAAGAAAAAAATGTAAAAATAAAATTGCATAGCAGTTGTCAGTAAATACACTATAGTGAAGTATGTGTATAAAAGGCAGTAGATGAAGCATAATCCAGTTGTGTACGTCCAGTTGTGTGATAGTATTACTTTCGATAACAGGGTGCTTGCTTGGGGCATGGTGAAATTGGCAACTTTCTATAGCAGGGTGCTTTGAGCATGGTGGCATTGGCTAGTACAATATTTGCTTTAGTATTTTCAATAATAGGCTGGTAGGGGTATGATGGCATTGGCTAGTATTTACTATAGCAGAGTGCTGAGGACATGGTGGCATTGGCAGCTTGCTATAGCAGGATGCTGGGGGCATGGTTGCATTGGCTAGTATTTGTTAGGGGTGTACTGTAAATCACAGCCTCCATGATAATACGAATCTATTCAATTTCTTGGTTCGATTTGTTTGGGACATGATCGAAGGGAGCGATTCGATGATTTCAGATATTTAAGAATGCCCCACGATACGATATGATTCCATTTGATTCGATTTTTTTCCAAATACTTTCCCACTTCTATTATGTTATGGAGCTAGGGCATTGGGCAGGGGCCAGCGAATCGATTATTTTCTATGCTTTTCAATTGTCGGCCGTAGGATCGATGCATCGATACATATCCATTATTGTTTACACACCTAGTATTTGCTATAATAGGATGGTGGTGGCATGGTGGCATTTTCTAGTATTTTCTATAGCAAGGTGCTAGGGTCATGGTGCCATTGGCGTGTATTTGTTATAACTGGGTGCTCAGAGCATGGTGGCATTGGCTAGTATTTGCTATAACAGGCTGCTGGGGACATGGTAACATTGGCTAGTATTTTCTATAGCAGGGTGCTCAGAGCATGGTGGCATTGGCAAGTATTTGCTATAGCAGGGTGCTTGGAGCGTGGTGGAATTGGCTATTTGCTATAACAGGATGCTGGGGACATGGTGGCATTGGATATTACGGTATTCGCTTTAGTATTTACTATAGCAGGGTGCTCAGAGCATTGTGGCATCAGCAAGTTAGTCTATTTGCTAGAACAGGGTGCTTGGTTGGAGCATGGTGACATTGGCTAGTATTTTCTATAGCAGGGTGCTAGGGGCATGCCATGGTGGCATTGGCTAGTATATGTGCTATAACTGTGTGCCGGGGACATGGTGACATGGGTTGCCAGAGCTGGGAATGCAGCGGCTCCGTCAACGGAAGCCATCGCTCAGAAGAGAGGAAGAGGAGCCGGTATGCTGGAGAGCCCCAGAGATGACCTGAATCAAATTAACCACGTCAATGAGCAAATGGTTTCTAATGGATTCCTACAAGGCTCCTGTCTGCCACAAAAGCCTGAGCAGAGCGAGCGGAGGGAGCGGAGAGGAGAGCGGGGCACAAATGGAGCGCTTTAGTGGTCTGATAGGAGGAGCCCTGTGGACGCACTGCTGCCAACACATTGACAGATTAATCAATCAGTGTGATCGGGATTGCTCACCCGCATACGCACGTGTGTACCCACACACACGCGCGCACGCAAACACACGCCCACGCACACACAGACACACACACACACAACACACACACAGAGGCTAGTCGCTCATGTGGTAACTCAGGCCTGAAAAAGTCATTTATTCGACCACTTACCCCAGTTACACGGTACAAGGAGTAATCCACAACCCAGTAGAAGCAGTCAAAACACAGAACATTCGATGGACTCGATTGACAGTGCCTTATAGCAGTGGTTCCCAACCTATGGGTTGGGACCCAACCTATGGGTCGCCAAAGATCCACAGAGGGTCACGAAGCCCTCTTGATTTTATGGGGTTTAATTTTAATACCATATAGCCTATGTTGAATAAATGGGTTTATGTAGCGTTGGGTCACAAAAGCTTACAATGGTAAAAAAAATATGGGTCCCTGAAGAAAAAAGGTTGGGGACCACTGCCTTATAGATCTGAGGGGTATACTAAGAAGCTGGTTCAGGAGTATAGGATAAGTTAAGAGGCAAATCATCTAATAGAAGAGCCTGAGGTATGGTCTTCATCATAACACCTCCTTTATCTTGTGACAAAGCCTTAAGGTCCAAATGTCTCCTGTTTTAGACATGTGTCAAATTTGCAGCAACTACAACATCCAACCTACAGTAATATCAAATAGTTTGAAGGCCTCTTTCTCAGTTTCCATGTTGGTGTAGTTACTGCACTTTGCCTTTGTTAGTGCAGTATGGATGAATGCAAGGCAGGGCAGGACAGTTGTCTGCATGATCTGCTCTAGTGCCAGCATTGTGAGCCATGGATGTGTGTGTAGGGCCAGTGTCAGTTTTTTCAAGCCTTTATTATGAGACAGGGCAGTGAAGGACAGACAGGAGTTAGGAGGAGAGATGGGGAAGGACTGACAAAGGACCCGGACCGGGAATCGAACCGGGGTCCGCCGCGTAGCAGACGAGTGCCCTACCGTTAGGCCACGGTGGGGCCGCTTTAACTGCATGTGGCATGTGATGGCCACACTGTGTGCAGAGTCGGCCAAGTATCTGTTTCGACTGCATGTGGTGCATGAGGGCCCCCCTGTGGGCCGTGGCTGTGTGCAAGACCGGGCAGGTGTCTGTTTCGACTGCACGAGGTGCATGATTTTCACGCCGTGCGGCATGGGAAGCCTCATGTGGGTCTGAGGCGTGTCTTTCACTTCACTGCAGGAAAGGAGTTGACCTGCGTCATTTCAAAGCTCATTTAACAGTGAAGCGAGCACCACGGCTCCCTAATAAAAGGCCTGAATTGGCCACCGCGGAGGAGGTGGAGGAGGCTGCCCAGGGACGCCAGACATTCATTAGCTTAATGAAAACAGGCCACTTCTGCCACCGCCACCAAACCGTCATTGGCACTGCCATCACTACAACTGCTGCTGCCACCACTGCCACCACAGGAGTCTGGCGAGGGCCTCTCCTCTCCTCTCCTCTCCTCTCCTCTCCCCTCCCCTCCTCTCCTCTCCCCTCCTCTCCTCTCCTCTCCTCTCCTCTCCTCTCTTCTCCTCTCCTCTCCTCTCCGCTCTCCTCACTCTGCCCCCTCCTCTCCTCTCCTCTCCTCTCCTCTCCTCTCCTCTCCCCTCTCCTCTCCTCTCCTCACTCTGCCCCCTCCTCTCCTCTCCTCTCCTCTCCTCTCTTCTCCTCTCCTCACTCTGCCCCCTCCTCTCCTCTCCACTCCTCTCCTCTCTTCTCCTCTCCTCACTCTGCCCCCTCCTCTCCTCTCCTCTCCTCACTCTGCTCGCTCCGCTCCTCTCCTCTCCTCTCTCTCTGCCCCTCCCCCCCTCATCACTCCTCTCCCCTCTCCTCTCTGCCCCTCTCCTCTCCTCTCTCTGCTCCTCTCCTCTCCTCACTCTGCCCCCTCCTCTCCTCTCCTCTCCTCTCCTCTGTGCCTGGGCAGAGGAGGCCATCTGTTGCAGGGCCCTCAGCCAGCTGCAGGATATTCCTGTCAAACGGAGCCTGCAGGAGGGGGGCAAACACCGCTGGGTACCGCAACCTGAGGCAGAACACATTGGTGTGGAGGAGGAGTGGAAGGGAAAGGAGAGAGAGAGAGAGAGAGAGAGAGAGAGAGAGAGAGAGAGAGAGAGAGAGAGAGAGAGAGAGAGAGAGAGAGAGAGAGAGAGAGAGAGAGAAAAAAAATTAAGAACACAGAGAGATAATTAGAAAGAGACAGAGAGAGAATTAGAAAGAGACAGAGAGAGTGAAAGAGAGAGAGACAGAGAGAGAGAAAAGAAGAGGGAGAGAGAGACTCGCAAAGAGAATGATAGAGAGAGAGCAAGTAAGACATATCACTATGAACACAGTGAGAGACAGAGCCAAGGAGAGAGAGAAAGAGAGACATAGAGAGAAAGAGAGACATAGAGAGGAGAGCCACAGTAGATGATACGAGCCAATCATTGTGGCGTGCAGTGCTGATGCATCCAGTAGAAGAGATTTAAAAATGATTTAAAACTCAACATAACAGATTAATTTCTTTGATAATGCATCTTGTCACAATTCTGCAATTTTTGACTTTTGGCCAATCGGGGGCCCACTGGCAGGTAAGGGTCCCTAGGCTGCAGCCATATCTAGCCTGTGCATTATTCTGGCCCTGTTTGTAGAGTGGCATTTGGGTTTTAGCTCCTACTGGGGAGCAGGTTTTGATGTGCACAAAGATAAGCACAGCACATGGCATGTGTGAATGGTGTGCTATCACCCTTCACTTCTCTGCGCGAGTTGAGAAGCAATTTTGACATGTTACCATGTGTGGAGACGGTGAGACGGTAATAGGTGTTTAATGTCCCATTTCTGAGGAAAAATTCTGAAAGAAATTGGAACCATTTGAGAGATTGGTGATATGACTGAAAGCAGGAAATATGGAAGGTGTGTACTGTACCAGGCGGCCTCATCATGCCCACAGACACAATCTCCTGTCTTTGGAAAGCATTGATTTCCAAAGGCTTCCACCAGTGAAAATACCAAAATACCTACCCATCAAAACTGAGAGCAATTTTGTAATTCAAGCAGCCGAGTCTATACCTTCTAGCTTGCCTGTAGATTTATTCCATGTCCCCACAGTGACTTGACATTTGTCCGTTGCAGTTGTTGACAAAACGAGGACACCAGCAACATGCTGCTTTTCCAAAAGGTGAAAGATGGCCGTGCCAAAACGAGCATTGACTCTCTCCCCCCTCCCCCCTAAAAAAGGCCCACTATCGTTAAAAAACACCCCAAAAAAACAAGATGAGCTTGAAAGCAATAGAGCGACTCACTCGTCGTGACAACAACCCGAAGTAGGCAGATAAATAAGATGTCAGCCACCTCTAATCTTAACAACCACGCAGCCGCAACAGGCCTGCAAATGTCAGCGGGAGCCCCTCGGGCAGGCTGCTTGATTGCTCATCATCTGGACAGTATTACTTGGATTCCCGCGAGACGCAAAGTCATTATTCTGCACTTCATCCAGCCGCTGACCCTTGGACCGTTCCCAAGAACTTGTCTGTGTCTGGCATCCGAGCGGAGCGGAGCGGAGCTGCCGTATGCATCTATCGGAGGAGCGAGAGAGGGTGAAACGTCTCGAGACGAGAAGAGTGAGTGACGTTTCCCAACCGACTTCTGAGATGGTGGCCGTGTCTTCAGTGAATTACAGCAGCACAGATGAACGATTTCCAGGTTACACCATTACAGGCGGAAACTACAAACAAAATGAAAACGTTGCAAGACACAGAAAGGAGAAGTGAGAGTAAGAATAAAAGGGTCATTGGGAGGGGATTGAAAGAAGTGAGCTTAGTTTTGCTTGGCCGTGCAGAAAACGATAGTGCTCAGGTGTCTGTTGACTGTTAGGCCTACTCATTCCTGCTACCATTTTTTTGTATGTTTGTCTTTCACTTCACCAAGACATGTTTTCTTAATTATTTCACTGTTGTGTTTGAAAGTAAATAATTCATTGTCTAAAAGGTGAACAGGCAGGCTGGCTGGCAAGCCAACAACCAACATTACATTTTCTCCCCTTTTTCTCTGTTTTTCAGTTTAATTTTGTTGGGAAGCTGCTGGGGCCTCGAGGCAATTCCATGAAGAGATTACAGGAGGAGACAGGAGCGAAGATGTCTATACTGGGGAAGGGCTCGATGCGGGACAAAGGCAAGGTATGTATGATGACATCGCTTTAATCTCTCTCTCAAGATCTCCTTTGTGGTTTGATTGCTCAACTTTAATGTGATATATTCGCCTCTTTAAAACAGACAGGCCCAGTGGATTATCTTAGCACGGTGTCTGTGTTTATGTTGTCTTCGCCGCTAATCCTGATCTGCGGTCTGCATGGTGATATACTAAAAGTCAGGCGTCAGAACTGAAAATGTGGTTTCACACTTTAACTGTGAATGTCTTGTTTTTTACGTAGCTATTCATTTGAACGGCATGTCGCTGCTTCAGAAAATTTGTTGAAGATTAACAGTAATTGTGACACATTTGTGCATAGCTATACAGACAAATGGTGTCTTGCTGGTAAATCCAAATCCCAGTTCAAATGTTTTATTTGAGTATAACCCTTTGAGATAAGCCAGGGTTCTGCTGAACTATCTGTACAATAGTAAAGGGGTGCATTTCTCAAAACTGAAGTTGCTGACTATGTTAGCTGCTTTGTAAGTTGCAGTGCAACCATTGGCAACTACATACGTAGCTAATTGGCCTTTCTAAAAACACAACCATGTAGAGGAGGGATGGGCAAATGGAGGCTCGGGGGCCACATGCCTCCTCACTCGGTGTGGCGCTTAAAACAGACCCATACAGAGGGGAGAGTTGCGCGATTGGAGGACCAGGAATTAAATTGCAGCCCCGCCTTTCAACGAGATAAGGTCGTGCCTAAAGTGTCTGTCTTTCCACAGACTCAACATAGAACCACCACATTAACAGCCAAAAATAAGGACTAACGAACTATACTGCGGGGTAATCAGCACAAATATGCAAACTATCAACTGTCTCGGTGGTGATAATCACAACAGTTTTACCATCTGTAATGTTTATCTGAAGTTATTACTACGAACAGCAAGTCTTGTCATATTCCCTGCATTGCATCGCATCTCATTTGCTGTGTGCTACGCCCACTTCTAGGCACTAACATTCGCAACGCTTAAGCAGTTCTGAGACGCTAAACAGCTAATTTTGCTAATGCGGAAGTCGGCCCTAGGACACAGTGGAGATCGCCCGACTCTCCCCTCTGTATGGCTCTGAGTTAAAACTGTTGGCCGATTGTGAACACTCCCATTCCTTCCAAACAATATCGGCAGTCAGTGAGCAAACAACTGCACCTCGAACTCTGCGAGATGCAGTCCGATCCGTGGTCATGTGGCCCTCTGATGGTGGCGATGAAAAAAGTCTGGGCCTCCTTATCATGAAAGTTGTCCATCCCTACTGTAGAGGAAGGTGTGCTTGTAGTGAAAGCGTGAAGTGAAAGTGAAAGCCCATTGGGAAACTCCAACTCCCATTGTCATTGTGACACAGCACTCCACAGCACACAAGTGAACACTGCACACTGCACACAATGAAATTGCATTTATGCCTCACCCGTGCAAGGGGGCAGCCCTCAGTGGCGCCCCATGGGGAGCAGTGCGGTGGGACGGTACCATGCTCAGGGTACCTCAGTCATGGAGGAGGATGGGGGAGAGCACTGGTTGATTACTCCTCCCACCAACCTGACGGTTCGGGAGTCGAACCGGCAACCTCTGGGATGCAAGTCTGACACCCTAACCGCTCACACATGACTGCCCTTGTAGTCCTGTAGAGTTGTAGAAGAGGGTGTGCAGTATTGTAGACCTGTAGTGGCTGTGCTTTACAGAGAGTGTACTTTACTCTACTGGAAAGTGTGCTTGACATTACTGTAGTGGAGGGTGTGCTTTATTGCAGTGGAGGATGTACTTTACTACCCAGGCTCCTTCGTTCGGTGCAGTGACGCAACACCTTCGGCTCAGCTACACATGCTCAGGCAAACTGTTCGTTCACGTACATTCGGGTTCCCTCTACAGCGGGAACTCCACCCACTTTGTCAGGAACTAATCAACTTTGAGCATTTCCAACCGTCTTGGTAGAGGTGTGATCAAGGTAGTGACGTTGATTAAGCAGAGAGGTTCTATTGGGACTAAGAAATGTTTGTTTTAAACTGTTAAACTCAGCCTGTTCTGCCCTCGACCAGTAGCAAACCAAGGGAGGTGGGTCAACCATGCCGTTTAAGAATGTTAGTTGTTATGCTCTTGGTCAGACCAAGTCTCGAAGAGATTTGAACGTCATGAAAATCAGGCTTGCACTTTACTGTAGTGGAGGATGTGCTTTACTCTAGTGGAAGGTGGTGTGCTTTAAATTATTGTAGTGGAGGATGTGCTTTATTGTAGTGGAGGGTGTCCTTTACTCTAGTGGACGATGTACTTTATTGTAGTGGAGGATGGTGTGCTTTATTGTAGTGGAGGATGGTGTGCTTTATTGTAGTGGAGGATGGTGTGCTTTATTGTAGTGGAGGATGGTGTACTTTATTGTAGCGGAGGCTGAGCAGACTCTCCGTAAAGCATGCTTTACGGAGAGTCTGCTTTCCTGTAGTGGAGGATGTGCTTTCCTGTAGTGGAGGGTGTACTTTACTCTAGTGGAGGGTAGGGCAGCACGGTTATGGAAAAAAAATCATAATCACGATTATTTGGGTCAAAATCATAATCACGATTATTAATCACGATTATTGATTTTTTTCTGATTTAAAAAAAATGATAACAAAAAAATATAACCAAGATTGAATAATATACAGGATGAGGAAAATGAAATGAATTGTAATAATTATGTGAAAGGCAATAGCATGAAACTTAGGTGAACAGATTTCTGGCCAGAAACACCAGCCTGTCAATATGTTCTGGCTTCAAGGACGCTCTCGAAGGTAGGTCACTATTGCCACGATTAAATCCCGATTGAAATCACGATTTCGATATCACAATTATGACACGATTTTCGATTACTTTCGATTAATTGTGCAGCCCTAGTAGAGGGTGTACTTGACTGTAGTGGAGGCTGTGCTTTACGGAGAGTGTGCTTTACTCTAGTGGAAGGTGGTGTGCTTTAAAGGGACACTGTGTGAGATTTTTAGTTGTTTATTTCCAGAATTCATGTTACCCATTCACTAATGTTACCTTTTTCATGAATACTTACCACCACCATCAAATTCTAAGTATTCATTATGACTGGAAAAATTGCATTTTTCATACATGAAAAGGGGGATCTTCTCCATGGTCCGCCATTTTGAATTTCCAAAAATAGCCATGTTTAGCTTCAAAAATGACTCTACTTGGACCATACTAGAAAATATTTGTTTATTACTTAGTAAACTTTCATGTAAAGATCAAATTTGGCAATAGGCAGCCCAGTTTCAATGAGCAGCATAGTTGCAGTACCTTGTTTGACCATTTCCTGCACAGTGTCCCTTTAAATTATTGTAGTGGAAGGTGTGCTTTATTGTAGCGGAGGATGTGCTTTATTGTAGTGGAGGATGTGCTTGTCGTCCTGAAGACGTGTAATGGAGGGTCTGACCTGTAATGTCACTCAACGCACGATTCTGTTCATATCACGATTTTTGACCTACGGTTCGATACACCCCCCGATTTTTAAAATGTATGTTTTTAAAATGTATGATGAAGCTTGGAAGCACCATCATGTCAAGTGGTTGTTTTCTGGACTGAAGGGTAACAGAACTTTGAAAGGCCGTATCACAATACTCTTGCGTGACTCTGCGTATCATGATTTCACGATTCGATGCAATATTGTTACAGCCCTACTGACCTGTAGTGGAGGGTGTACTTGTAGAACTGTAACCGGCAACTCTAGTTGCATCAATGGCTTGTATTCAAATGCAAGAATATTCTAAAGAAAAGCAAAAACTGACAATTATGTTCGGGCGTTTACGAACCTAATAAAACTCTGGCTTGCAGAAGGTCTAACTGGATCGTGATTTGGGAAAACTTCTAGACACCGTAGCCAGTGAGCAAAAAAGTTAACGTCAAGTCCCGGTGTGCTTGTAGACATGGGGTGCACTTATCAAAAGCGTATTTGTTAGTCAGTTAGAAACTTGGGTAGTTGTCAATGGGAAATTGCATTGCAAACAACAAAATAGCTAACATAATTAGCAACTATGATTTTGAGAAATGCACCCCTGTAGGTAGAGCAGGATGTGCTTTATTGAAGTTGGAGGGGGGGGGCGCTGCTAGACAGGATCAATACTTCTGAAATGCATGGTGACATTCTAATATGGCCAGCAAGGCATTGGGACCGCTGCAGTCAATTCACATTAGAGAGGGATTTACCAGGTCACGACCTGACATTCACTCCAAGGATTTTTTTCTTCTTCTTTTTTTCCTCGTCCTCCTCGTTCTTTTTGGCAGGTGTCAATCTTCAGAGTGTGGATTTGCACTTTAACTTGAAAGGCTCTGGCCCCTGTGATGCCTTAGCCAATACTGAGTAGGCCTGACATTGCCACTGAACGCAGTCGTGTGAATGAAAAGTGAGAGAACAAAGCGGCATGAATGTAGATATTATCGCACTGTGTGGGTACAATGAGAAAGAGGCCTTGTCTGTACATCAACGCTGAGAATCGACTATTAAAGAAATTTTCCTCGCCAACACAGTCTCAGACTCTCTCTCACGCTCTCTCTCTCTCTTCCCCCCTCTCTCTCTCTCTCTCTTTCTCTATCTCTCTCTGTCTCTCTCTCTCTCTCTCTCTCTCTCTCTCTCTCTCTCTCTGTCTCTCTCTCTCTCTCTCTCTCTCTCTCTCTCTCTCTCTCTCTCTCTCTCACACACACAAACCTCTTTCTCATTCTCCTCTCTGCCACACTTTTCTTTCTATCTGTCGCTCATTCATTCTTTCTCTCTCCTTCTTTCTGTTTCACTCTTTCATGTGCTTGCACACACACAGGCAAGCAATACTTATTACTGACCCAGCCAATTCATCCAGTTGACGGGTGATCCTTATGTAGCCGGTGCTGCAGGGCTCTGAACATGAGCTCACCGCCAGGCCAAGACAAAAGAACATGCCTCCCTCCATGGGGCCAGTGGTCATTACCGCCAGCCCTGATGTACCTACTGTAGTTATTCTTTTGCTATACATAACCATTGTAGCCTCATTGTGTTGTAGTGGGGGGTTAGAAGGCTGGCTCTGATGTATGTACTGTAGTTATTCTTTCAATGCTTTTATTATGCTATACCACAACTATAGGGCTGAAATGATACACTCAACTCAGGATTCAGTTCGTTTTATGATTTTTGATCTACGGTTCACCCCACAATTTTTAAAATCTTTTTGATGATCGTTTATAGGTGGGATAGGTAACAAGAGGCTACAAGTTTTTTTCGTAAAGTTAAAAAATATATTAATGATATTAATTTGAAGCTTGGAAGCACTATCACATCATATCATGTGGTTGTTTTCTGGGCTGAAGGCTGAAGGGTAACACAACTATGAAAAGCGTATCACAATACTGCCTTCTTGCGTCACGATACAGTATTGTGTCGGTGTGTATCACATTTTTTCAGTTCGATACAATATCGTTACAGCCCTAACCACAACCATTGTAGCCTTATTCTGTTGTAGTTGGAGGCTAGAAGGCTTTCTGCTTTAGATATATATCCAGATGAAGGCTGGTCGAAGGCAGGGAAGCTGCTCAATCAAGTTGCCGTTAATCATTGTGGATTTATTGTGCTTTTGTTGAATGGTAGCATTGTTCAAACCTGACCCCTTCTTTGAGCTGACAATTTCCTTTAGCTAGTTTTGTTTTCTGAGGATGGAATTCTTTCTTTTTTAAATTTTTTTTTTTACTTCTGTTTGTTTATAGAAATACTACGGGAAACCTAACTAATCCATAGACTAGGTTCTCTCTTTTCAGCACCTTTTACAAGAGAGGTGTTTTTTTAAAACCACAGTGTTGAAATTACACTAGCCTTCCATCAGCACCAAAGTGAAGCTCTGGATCTCTGAAAGAGTAATTTCTCAGGACAATGAGAGAAAAGTGTGTGTCAACAGAAAGTGTGTGTCTGTTATTTTCTATTGTATTGAGCAGATTCACAGCTGGGAAGGCAGTGCAGCGGTGAGTGAAAAGCAATGTCTGAACCCGGGGAAGAAATATTCTCATGCACCGCCTGGCCTCCGCTGGGGAAGGCTTTGGCAAGTGACAGGGCATCGCTCACCTTTATTGTCTGTTTGTTTGCCTGTTTTTTTATGTGATCACTTTCAGAAATTATTTAATTATTTTTTGTCGTTTTTGCTGTGCCAGCCATAGTTGTTTTATGATTCCTTAGATTCATCCCTTGCATTATTCAATCATTTTTTTCCAGAGAATACTGTAGGTTAGGCAAATAGCCTTGTGGCGTGGTTAGCTTAAACAGGTGAAGCCACTCTTTACTGTTAGTTGGAGGAACTTGGGGCCCGGTCTCAGGGGTGCCGACACGGGGGGACAAAGGTGACAGTTGTCACGGGCCCTGGGAGAGAGGGGACCCATAATTGGTTCCACATTACATTGAATGTATTGGGTTGGGGGGCCCTTTCAGACGACTTTGTCCTGGGCCCAGCAAAAGCTGTCAGCGGCCCTGCCCGGTCTGGTCCTCATTCAGCAATGGTAGAGCAAACTGCTTTGTGCTGTGTGTCGTCAGTTTGGACACCACGCAGCTTCTGTTGGTTGAACTGGAGGTAGTGTTTCCAGATGTGTCTGATCATATGCCGCCCAAAAGGTTCTCAAAAAACGCCAAGAGGCGCTAAATTCCGCCCAATTTCAACAAATTGCATTGATTTCTATGGGCATAAAACTACACCAAAAAATGTCAAATGGCCGTTTTTCCCCGTTTTTACCTGCAGACAGCCACCCCAAGCAGCCCAATTGGGCGGGTAACCGCGCAATCTGCCAACACTGGCTGGAGGTAGTCGGGCTAACATGCTGTGTATTGTGCAGAAGATGGCTTAGCATGCTGTGTATTTTGGGGTGGTAGATGGCCTATAGCATGCTGTGTGTATTGTGGAAGAGATGAATAGGTGTTGCACAATGACCTGCTCTAAGAAGACCTGCATGGAATCTTCTATTTTCTAGTGTGTCTAGTGTTTTCTAGTGTTTCTAGAGTGTCTGGAGGAGTTGTTAAGTAATTGAGTAATGATTTCAGGTGACAAGATTTGTCGCTTTTGGAGTTGATATTCCTGCCAAAAAAAACCCATCTCATTCTGTTACCTGTTCACCTGACTTGGGTGCATTTCTTTTCCTCCCGACCTTTGTAATGTGTAAGAAAATTTTCGGACGGCTATGGCCAGACTAGTAATGGTGTTTGGAAAGGAAATGTCTCACTTGTTGTGATCACACATGAACGCAAACACACAAAAACATGCACAGCCAGTTTTCTGTCAAAGAAGCCGTTTGAAGATGACGGTGTGTATCTCAGCATGTCAGCAAGGCTCAAGGTTGTGACACACAATTCCTCCCCTCTCTCTGGAATTAAGGGTGCTTTGCTGAAATGAATAGAAAGTGCGCATTTATTTCCTATTTGTCAGGTTTTTTCTTTCTTTTTTGAAGATGATATTCCTGCCAAAAATCATCTCGTTCTAATAGGACTTGGCAGACACTATGTAGCGTACCCAAGAGCAGGGGCTTCTTTTTAATAGGTGTTTGCCTGATTAATTCCCAGCCTTCCTTTGCTTTCCCCACAGGCTGCTGCTGGTTGCAGAATTCACTTGTCACTTGTTAGCAACCCTTCTTTCTCTCTCTCTCTCTCTCTCTCTCTCTCTCTCTCCCTATCTCTCTCTTTCTCTCTCTCTCTCTCTCTCCCTATCTCTCTCTCTCTCTCTCTCTCTCTCTCTCTCTCTCTCTCTCTCTCTCTCTCTCTCTCTCCCTCTCTCTACTTCTCTTGCATCTTCATTTGGACTGCCTTTTGTTGTTTTGAGACCCGTCTTCTCAATGTGTCTGCATTCATAGGATACAATGTCATTACGAGAAGGTGGGTATACATACACTAATCTAATGCTCTTATGAAGTTGGACGAGGAGGGCGGGGGGGGGCTCAACATTTGCTTGTTTACTGCAACCACTCGGCTGTGCAAGTTCATTGTTGTGAATTGTAAATGTGCATATATTTGCATGGGCAATAAGCTGTGGGGTTTGGGGAGACGCTCTGTTTCTCTCTCTTGCCCTGGCTCCGGCGCTGGCTCTGGTTCTAGCTCTCAGAGTTGAGCTGAGTTGAGTAGAGTTGGATTCCATTATGTATCGTCTTGAGCAGAGGCTGCAGGGGGAAAAGGAGGATGTTGACAGCCTCAGTTGGGCTTGGTGAGACTGTGTCATGTTTCATTGAGCAGCTGGTCAATATATGGTGCCTGTCATTTAGGTGACCTTACACACTTATACTGTAGACCTGCACACACGCACGCACGCATGCACACACACACACACACACACATACAACCAAACAGAAAACAAGGGCTGTATGCCATGAAGCAAGGAAAAGCCACCACGCTTCAGTACAGTGCTTAGCTTGTGTGGAAGAGAATGCTTGCCGTGAACAAATATGTGTCATGACTGATTAGGGTCTCCATGTTTCCCCATCTAAGCGCTACATACATCTTTACCGTCTACACTTTCTGCCCCTAGCAAAGTTGTGCTAGTGGGTTGAGGGGCATTTTTTATGCTCCTGGCAACTGTAGGTTTATTTAAAAAATATATATATTTTTGTGAGGCTTTTTGGGCTTTATTTGAGACAGGACAGTGACAGAGGGACAAGAAATGAGTGGGGAGAGAAAGACGAGGAAGGACTGGTAAGGGCCGGAATCGAACCCAGGTTGCCGGCATAGTAAGTGCCCTACTGGTAGCGCACGGTAGGACCACAACGGCAGGTTTAAAGCGCATTTTCATTCAATCAGAGACATACTTGTTTTGCTGTGCATTTGTCAGTAGTTCTCCTGTGATTTCCTTGATTGTTTTATGATAAATTATGAACAGTTGTTCTCTAACATTGAATGATTTGCTGTAACTTAACAGAAATAGGTGTAGCTCAGTAAGTCACGATGACTAGATGCACTAGATAAATGATAACAGAAAATATTGAGTAATGATAGTGAACAATAAAACAGCATCGCTACTCAAAAGATCTGGGCACTAGATTTTACTGGATATCAAGGCTTCAATACCACCAGCCTGTCACTTTATTTTTTGAGCTTTTTATGTCTTTTTTCTTTTTAAAATCTTTTTATGGGCTTTTTATGCCTTTATTGACAGGAGAGTATGATTTGGAGAGAGAGATGGGGGAGGACTGAGAAACAACCCCGACTGTACTCACACCGGGGTCCCCATGGGCATGCAAGCCCAAATGTAGGGGGGTTTAGCTTGATGCGCCACAGCACCCCCCTGCTTTTTATGCTTTTATTTGATATTGACAGTAAAGAGATGACAGCAAATTGTTGGAAGTGAGAGATAGGGAAATCACCTCGGGCGAGAATTGAATCCGGGTCCCAGGCGTAACATTGCGGTGCCTTAGCCGTTTAACCCACAGCCAAGGCCACCAGCCTCTCACTTACTGCCAACAACATCTATGGCTTTGTAGCACCCAAGAGTGACTCAGGCATACAATACGTAGAAGGACTGGTTGTTTAAATGCGTTCTTCACAGCAGTTCTTTTGAAGCACACACGTCAACAACAGTGAGCACTCTGCACTGGCGCAGAACGGCTTCAACTTGTGTGTTAGAAGTCATCTGTAAAAGCAGCCAAACAGCTGCCAACAAAGCCAGCAACAAAAGTTCTGCTAACAGGCATCAAGGCACCAGACAGAATGTTAAAGCTTTCATATGTGATTCAGGAAAAAAAGAGAGAACAGTCTTAGAAAGTCTGCCCTAGTTTTAAACACTTTTGTAGCCTCAAGGTTTTTCTTCTGTACTGAAGATGTGTTCACACATCACCATCAGAGTACTGCCCCGCCCTACAGGTAGAACAGGAGCAGTGTTTGTTTGCAGTTTCTTTGTCAAACATGTCAACACTGATAAGTCTTTATTTGGCACTGAAGTGGTTGGCTCAATGCTTGTGCTTTGAAATACTCTAGCACATTGAAGTCGTAATAATTTGAATCAAGAAATGAGTTGTTTAAAGAACTCCATATCCAGAGTATATACTTAACAGCTTACTTAACCCTCACACAATAGAGCAGTGTATGCATTGTTACCCACATTGTTGCATTGTGTCTAACTAGTAATATAACAAGAGGAGTAAAATAAACAGCAATAATTTTTATTGTTACCTCCGCCAAGGAGGTTATGTATTCGGTCCCGTCGTTTAATCTGTTTGTCTGTCTGTTTTTCTGTCTGTCAGCTGGATAACTCAAAAAGATATGAACGGATTTTGATGAAACTTGGAGTTGTTGGAAATGACAAAAGGAACAAGTGATTACATTTTGTTGGTGATCCGGATCATAATCCAGATCCAGGATTTTTTTTTTTTGAAGATTACATTCCAGTTTCTAATTCCACAAAAACAAGGCAGAAAGACTTGAAAAAAAATGAGGGTGTAACATGGTCAAATGTTCTATCAAACAGCTTCCTTGGCAGAGGTCTCTCTAAGTGCATTTCCAGTTTAATATTGTTATTATTTTGTCATATCTTAAGTATTTGAAAAACCATCTAGCACAGTCGTCAGCGAAGTGTAAGGTCACAAGCACAAGTTGAGGAAGGGAGTTCGGATATTGGAATGGACCCCATGTCATGTCAAAGCGCTTCCTGCTTGCCGTCCTGATTGGTTGGTGATGAGGCCAGAGGAGGGGCATAGCGTGGGGGCTGGGTTATTATTGGGCTCGTTCGTGATGAAGCAGTGCTGCTTTTGCTAGGCAGCGGGCATGCGCACTTTTCCAGTTTGATGCATTCTGGTTAGAATTTTCTAACCACAATGCATCAAACTGGTAAAGTGCACATGCTCGTTTGCTCGTTGCAAAACCAGCACTGCTTCGTCACGAACTAGCCTATTGGCTGGTGAAGAGGCCAGAGGAGGGGCATAGCGTGAGGGCTGTCTCCAGTTTTTTGCTGAGTGCAGCCCCAGTCGATCGTGTGTGCTGTAAACATATTGATGAAAAGCCTGCCAACTCAGGCACAGCACAAGGTTAAGCAATCTCATAGTGGTCACTTCCGACACACCAGATTTGAGTGCTGGTTTCCCACAGTCTGGTGGATTTGTGTTACTAAAGTATTTTTAAAGCATTTTGAATGGTGATAATTATGCTATAATACTGCTTTATTTTTGTAGTTGATGTCTTTTAACAATGTATGTACTTCTGTTTGCCATTATTACGTTTATATAATTGCCAAAATAATGTAAGGATGTTCGTAGTACAACCCTGGAACATTTTACATTGCATAGACTGTGTGAGGGAATTATGCAAGGAGCGTTGTGTTTGGGAGGCAAGGGCCGGCCGACCTCTAATAGGTATGTATGGTGTCTTACGCAAAATCGCTCATTACACAGTTCACTGTTCACACCTCCTCCAACTTATCCATCAGAGTTCCCTTATTACAGTAATTGAAGTGGTCTTTTGGACAGTGTGAGAAATGGGCTTTGAGGGCCAGGAAGAGGTGTCCTTTTTCATAGGCGTTAAGCCACCGTGGTGTTTGTGACTCGGTGAGGTGAGGTGATGTGAGGTGAGGTGAGGAGGAGAGGAGAGCAGAGGAGAGGAGATGGGGAAAAGGAGGAGAGATGAGGGGAGGAGAGGAGAGGAGAGGTGAGGAGAGGAGAGGAGAGGAAATGGGAAAAGGAGGAGACAAGTGTGGTGACGTGAGGAGAGGAGAGGTGTGATGAGGTGAGAGGAGATAAGGTGAGGTGAGGTGAGGAGGATACTAGAGGTGAGGAGAGCAGAGGAGAGTTGGTCAGGAGAGGAGATGAGAGGTGAGGAGATGAGAGGTGAGGAGATGAGAGGAGATGAGAGGAGAGGAGAGGAGAGGAGAGGAGAGGTGTCTTTCTGAGGAGAGATGAGATAAGGTGAGGAGGGGAGAGGAAGGGAGAGGTAATGTGAGGTGTGGTGAGGAGAGGAGAGGAGAGGTGATGGTGGTGAGTAGGTAAGGAGGTGCTAAGGTGAGGGAGGTGTGTGTGAGAGATGAGGAGCTGATGAGGCCTAGCTGAAGTTACAGGCCCTAATAAAATGCCTGATGGGACTTTGGTCTTTTCCAATGCATTACATCTTGGAAGTGTATATGGCCCAGTAACCGTCTCCTCTGCTTATGGGTTGTGTTATTATGTAATGGAGGTTCATCTACCAATTTTAGAGTTACATCGTAACCTCTTGATCTATGTTGCTGTTCCCCCCCTTAAAGACACAAACGGATGTAACCATAACTATGGGTATATTTTCCTTATGTTGTCAGTACAATTTTATTATTTTTATTTATTGAGGAAAAAATAAACTCAAGAAGTCATAAATTCCTATTATACACATACTGTAAATTAAAATAGGCAATAGACCTTGTCAACAGACAAGTTGTGAATAAAACAACTGCGTGTTGTTGTTTTTTTGACACTGTGCCAACAGAGGCCATGCATCATCTGCAACCATGGCTTATTTACAATATTTGCCGTCTCCAGAGCTTTCACGTTCTTAATTATTCATTAGGCCTTTTAGAAATGAGCCCAGATGTTGGAGTCAGAGAAAAACATGCAGACCATTTTGCATGTGAGTGATGAGACTGGGGAGCGAGGTGACGTGTCCTCGCATGGTGATATACATTCGTCTGGGGGATATTAGACATCCTCGTTTCTGATTGGCTGTCAGGTGTTCCTACATTTGTACAGTGAGGCATCAGCAGAGGAAGGTGGAATTGGAGCGTTTGGGCACTGTTGCACATCACTGCTCTTGAGTCTTTGGTGGTTGCCATGGCTGTTATGGTAAACAATGTCCAGTCAAAACACTCCATACACACTGTATACTTGAGCAGATAATCAGACAAGGCAACAGATAAGCAAAATGCAAAATCACATTACATTACACATACTAGCTAACGCAAAAAAAATCCAAAGCAACTTACAGTTCTCAGTACAGGGTATTGGTTACAATCCTTAACCACTTCGCCATGGCTTCCCAAAATAAATACACTCAGTCCAGGTAAGTTGTGAAAAGCCCACCTGGAAAACTCTCATTGTCATTGCGACACAGAACTTGCGACATTGCTACACAGAACTCCACAGCACACAGGGCTCACTACACACAACAAAATTGCATTTACGCCTCACCCTGGCCGTGCAAGGGGGCTGCCACAAAAGGCACCCCAAGGCAGCAGTCAGGTGGGATGGTACTGAATATGTGTAGTACCATAACACTATAGCAGACTTTGAGATTGGCTGCTGTGGCTGATTTTTGAAGTGTATATCGAATTCAATTTAATTCAATTCAATTCAATTCCAGTTTTGAACATGGTCCCAAAACACTTTACAAGCAAAAGTAGTAGTCCATCATATCACATCACGACAAAGTAGAAGAAAGGGCAGGCACTAGAGATGGGATTTATGGCTCTTTGACGGGATCCGGATCTTAGTGGCTCGTTCCTTTCAAAGAGCCGTTCAAAAAACTGGCTCTTTTGGCTCTTTTTTAATTATTTCTTCAGTGTTTAGAGTGTAATATTTTGACTCCACCTCAAGGTGATTTTGTTCAAACAACAACTGATTATTCTCCTGCTTCTAAAGACCGTTTTTGCCACTCTTTAAGGCCAACAATTGTGTTTTTTCCCCAAATTGAATTACTCTGGTCGAGGTCACGTGCTTAAAATGAATGAAAAATGAACGAAATAACAGTCGAGTGGCTCCCACAGCTGTGATCCGGTTCCCATCGTTCACTTCAGGGAGCTGTTCAAAAGAACCGGCTCGTTCGTGAACAACACACCTCTAGCAGGCACATAAAATAAGCCCAGCACAAATGGCACAGGATTTTAATCACAGTAAAAGAAAAACTGGTGGAATTTTCACTTTAAGAATCAATATTGTATTGTTTCTTGTATGTTTTGAAGAACAAGAAGCTTGTTGAACTG
>NC_085880.1:16801027-16808527 GCF_034702125.1 Engraulis encrasicolus | reverse complement strand
TCCCCCCCATCCTCCTCTCCTCCTCCTCCCCTCTTTCTCCCCTCCTCCTCTCCTCCTCCTCCTCCCCTCTTCCTCCCTTCTTCCTCCCCTCCTCCTCCCTTCATCCTCCTCCTCTCCTCTCCTCCTCTTCTCTCATCTCCTCTCCTCCCCTCTTCCTCCCCTCCTCCTCTTCTCCTCCTCCTCCCCTCTTCCTCCCCTCCTCCTCCCTTCATCCCCCTCCTCTCCTCTCCTCTCCTCTGCTCTAGTCTTCTCTTCTCTTCTCTTCTCTTCTCTTCTCTTCTCTTCTCTTCTCTTCTCTTCTCTTCTCTTCTCTTCCCCTCCCCTCCTCCTCCCCTCTTCTTTTCCTCCTGTCCTCTCCTCTCCTCTTCTCTTCTCCTCCTCCCCTCTTCCCCCCCTCCTCCTCCTCCCCTCTTCCTCCCCTCCTCCTCTCCTCCTCTCCTCCCTTATTACTCCTCTCTTCTCATCCTCATCTACTCTCCTCCTCCTCATCTCCTCTCCTGTCCTCCCCCTCCTCCTCTCCTCTTCCTCCCTTCCTCCTTCCTTCCTCCTCCTTTCTTCTTCTTTCTCCTTTTTTCCCCCTCTCTATCCCCCCGTCTCCCTTGGCAGTTTGTGCTGTTTGTTTTGTGTTTGGCCGATAGTCCAGAAGCTAGACAAATGTCTGTGCAGGGAGGACAGGGAGGGCAGAGGGTGGACGTCACGCGGGGCGGGAGGGAGGAAGCAGGGGAGGGGGCTGATGAGATTTACATTTCTGAGCCTGTTGGTTGGACAACATTCAAAACCATGATGCAAAAACAGCCTTGGAAAGCCTTGGGAAAAAACACCCTTGAAAATTCCACTGTAAGGCTTTTAAGCTCTTGCAAATAAAAAAAAATATTGCTGGTTCAGGCAATATGTATTCACAACGGCGTTATCTAGTGTGGTTAATTTTATCTGAATCCTGATTCACAGACTCCAGACTGCGGTTGTCAAAATATTTGATAGTACTGTATTTGCAGGTGTGGTGGCACACTGTAGGCAGCCTATAACTGTATGGCTGAGCTAAGGGATGTTATTTATTGTGAGACATGCAGCAAGCATCAGGGGCTGGAGGGTGGAAGATGCACTGCCAGCTCCTCTACTCTGCACATTGTGGACTCAGCTGCACATTGTGGTAGTGGAAGTGGTGGTGGTGGTGGCAATACTCATGAACGTTTTCCATGTGCGTTACGGCCATTTGTGGGGGAAAACAGGCAATGCAAGTCAATTGGTGATGTTGGGGTTTAATAAACGAAAGATAAGGACATGTAGACAAGCGTTGTTCACGTGCAACGTGCCGAAAACGTGTTGTGTTACCAGCTGTTCAAATAATATTGCCAAACAGCCGTGCCTGAAGCATTTACTGTGTTCATTTAGGGTAGCCGATGTAGCATGTAATTTGATAAGACATTCGGTTTGTTTTCACCCATGAAGGGGCGTAACGCACATTTAGCATCAAAGTACCCGGATGGCCGTTCATGAGTGTAGTGGTGGAGGCAGTGTTGGAGGAGGTGGTGTAGGCAGTGGTGGTGGAGGTGATGATGGTGGTGGTGGTAGCAGTAATGGTGGTGCAGGTGGTGGTCGTGTATGATGTTGGTTCATTGATGTTGGTGGTGATAATGGGGTTGGTGGAGGTGATGGTGGTGGTAGTAGTGGAGGTGGTGATAGTAGTAGTGGTGGTGGAGGTGGTGGTGGAGGTGGTAGTAGCAGTAGCAGTGGTGGGGGTGATGGTGGAGGTGGTAGTAGCAGTAGTAGTGGTGAGGTTGGTGGTGGAGGTGGTTGTGTATGGTGCTGGTTCCTTAGTGTGAAAGCATACAGGCATGGCAAGCCTCCAACAGGAATGTACTGTAGCAATCACTGGACTAACGCCACTCCAACCATGCAGCTGGCTGCGTGCTGTAGAGCCCACTAAGCCGTATTCACAGAAGAAAAGAGTGATGCTGTCTGCAGTGAGATGGTCTATTATTGGCCCGTTTCATGGACTGCTAAAACCTGGCTTCTCATCCTGAAACAAATCAATGGGCTATATTGCACAATATTTCACTCCAAAGAACAAACATTAACAGAATATGCTACACTGTGTTTTACAGATCGAGGAATATCTGCGCATTAGTTGAATTTCGTCAGTGTATTAAATTACGTCCCCACTTTAGCTGCGCTGTTACCTAATACAGTAGCACATACTGTACAGTTATTCAGGTGCAGGATACAGTACAGTCCCTGGAGTAAAAGTGGATTTAGGTGCCTTGGCTTGCCGGAGGGTGTTTCAGCTGGAGATGATGAGGGGTACACAGGCCCATTAGTTATGTACCACCTCCACCAGGGCCGTATTAACGCACAGGCTAGGTATGGCTGCAGGCTAGGGGCCCCCACCTGCCAGGGGGTCCCACAGGCTAGATATGGCTGCAGGCTAGGGGCCCCCACCTGCCAGGGGGCCCCTGATTGACCAAAAATGAAAAAAAGCAGAATTGTGGCAAGATGCAATATTGAACAATTCATCCATCGTGTTGAGTACAATTGGTAGACATGTCATCCTGAATTTCTAGCTCGTAATTATGACACTAAGTACATTTTTCTCAAAATGTGCCTTCTGGGGGGCCCCACAGCAACCTGTAGCCTAGGGGCCCCAGGCCATCTTAATCCGGCCCTGACCCCCGCCCACCACCTCCTGTTCCCAGGGCCACCTCCTTAATCATTAGCCCACAGCTAGCACCTTATACAAACACTTTGTGCTGGATTAATCACAGTTCTCCACTAAAGTGATACTGTTACAGCCCTGGAAAGGAGAGGCTGGAGCACACTGCAGCTTAGTTTTTCAAGACTTAATTTTGTACACACACCCGACTAACGTTTCGGTGTTGCTATACCTTCTACACCGAAACGTTAGTCGGGTGTGTGCACAAAATTAAGTCTTGAAAACTAAGCTGCAGTGTGCTCCAGCCTCTCCTTTCCAGTGATGTCTGTCCCACTGTGATGCACCTACAAGCTGAGTGAGGGATGATGCGAGTCCCAATTCTACTATTACAGCCCAGCCGTGGCTCTAACGGCTGGGTGCTGCTGCTGTGTTGGTGACCCAGGTTCGTTCCCCGGTCCTTCCCCGTCTCTCTCTCTCTCCCATCTCGCTTCCTGTCTGTCCTCCACTGTCCTATCTGAAAAATAAAAAGTCCATTAGCTTGTGGGAGGGGAAAAACCCCTATAAGGGGGAGAGTTTTCCGAGTTAAGGCAGTTATGTTGATGGGAGTAGTGTATGTCTCTCCGGTGCAGTTATAAAAAATCTGCTTACCTGAGTCGCTTGTGGCCGGTATTAATTGTTTTGCTCCTATATCACACGTCTTGTGGACCCAGATACGCTTCACATACTCAAAGTGTCTCTCGTGCGACTCCCACCATATCTTCTCCCGTCATAGGCAGTTATAGAAGGGGGGCATGGGTGGGCCACAGCCCTTGTAGAATTGCTCCTGGCCCCTGTTGCAGCCCGTGAACTAAACAATAGATGGTCAATATTGTATTTTACTGAACTATCTAAATAGAAACTACAATATATAAAATAGAATATTGTACCTATTTTTTTCATTAAATGTGTTGAATTTGAGTGGTATCTAACAAATGTGCCCCCCTATAAAACACATTGGGCCAACCTCGATCCCGCTGGCAATTTTGGTCTAAAACAACCACTGTCTCCCGTTCAGTACCTGTATGCCCCAAACTTGCTGCTGCTCCACCCTGGCCTCTGGGCTTCCAAACTGGGGCTACACCAAACAATCAGGCCAATGGGCGTGACAGTCAGAGTATGCACACCCACAACCCCTATTCCATTACTGCCTGTCTGTGTTTTGGCGGTATTGAAGCATGACGTTTGGAGGTTGGGATGCGCACATCCACAAAAACAATCATCCAGGTGCCAGACATGAGTGGTAGACGGTGTGGGAGAGTGGTCCGCACACTGGGCATGAGCTCCAAAAAATAGAAACTCTATTTCGTTAAACAAGCGACAACATTTTAATCCACTCTCTCGCACTCTCTCCACTCCCTCTCACTGCCGCACTGGATCCCACTGGTGGATCAAAACGTTGCAGTTTGTTTGATGAAATAAAGTTTATATTTTTTCAGCGCACATGCCCAGTATGTGGACCGCTCTCTCACACTGTATGAATAAGGCATGGGAAAGCTTCTGCCTCCAGGCCTTGTTCCAGAATGGTCCGCACACTAGGCATAACCTCCAAAAAATAAATAAATTGAAATGTTGAACTTGAATGCTTGAAAGGAAAATTATATTTTTGTTATTTATATTTTATGTATTATATCTCATGCCCAGTTTGCAGACCTATTCTTTTCTATTCTAAGTTGATCCATTGTATCGCGCACCCAAAGACTTTCGTTTTTCCAGACCTATTCTATCACACTGTCTACCACTTTTGTCTGGCACCTGGATCACTGTTTTTGTGGATGTGAGCACCCCAAACCTCCAAATCGTCCAGGCCATGTTTCCCCACTGAGTCTTACAGCTACAGTCTTGCAGTAACTACAACATCATTGAAACTGAGAAAAACACCTTCAAAATATTGGTATTATGTTGGATATTGTAGTTTCTGCAACTTTGACATTGTATATATTTCAACACACTTGGACCAAAAGGCTTTGTCAGAAGATAAAAGATGTGTTAGACTCAATTTTGACAATACATGTAGTTACTGCACTTTGCCTTTGTAGGGCAGTACTGCCATTATGACAAACTGCCCTCTCAACGTGTTACTGTAAACAAGGACACATAACACAGCTGACATCACAGGACCACGGGCGCACTGCACAGAGCCTATCACTGTGACATTAGCATAATGGGCCTGACGCGAAACACTTCACTACTTGCTGCACAAGGTCGTGACAATGGGACTGAAGGTTCTTGCCCCTCGATTTAATAATATGCATTTATGTCTTTTAGTGGAGACTCCATTGCACTCCAGCGTGCGTCTTTCAGGCTCAAGTGGCTCTTCCTCATCAGTGGACTTTATGTAATATGCGGTTGGCAGGAGGAGAAGTGGCCCTTGAAGACTATACAGCCAGTCAGATCAGTAACACATGTAGACATACAGTAGACTACTAGAGGACTGAGAGGTATATTTGCTGCATTATTGCGTCTTTCTTATGGGCTGACTGTGTGTTAGGCCTATCTACAATAACCTGTTATTATCTCGGCTAAGCAGGTAATGTCAGTTATTTTGTTCATTTGATAAAATCCAAACTCCAAACATTGTGGTTGGATATTAAGATGTATCAGGTTCTGACTCACTTAGAAGTGATTGTTGTTTGCCAGTGAGGAATGTGGGGAATTTAGATGTCTTGCCAGAGTTCTGCAGTCTACCATGTGACATTGTTGTCTTACGGTACCTCTGTTTTATTTTATGTAAAAGTGTTTATTTTAGTGATTTCTTATTTATTTGAAATTCTTAACTTGATTTATTTGACTCACTACTTAATTTAATTAACAGCTATATTACTAATAGATCAATACATGTCTCTCATCAGCAAACGCTAAATATGTTGCAGTTTTTAAAGCGGTTTAGTTCTTTGCAGTGTGGCTGACATAAATTCAAGTCACTAAATGTAAGTATGTCTTAATGGAGTCATCCTGGGAGTTAACCTGTCAATAAACAATTGTAAACCAAAACTCAACGTATCATTTACGCGCTAATGTTCATTGACAGCTTCTCATATACTGTCAGGGGTGAGAAATGTCTCGCACGTTGGGGCTAATTGCTTGATTAGCTCCGAAATAATTAACCTCATTGGCAGTCACCACAACCAGACATTTTCTCTATAATTGCTTGCCGTATAGATGCTGATGCATCAGGATAGCAGTAGCACTTCACGAGGTCACGACTCATTGCCCATACACAAGATGCTCAATGATGTACAGGGAAAAACAATGAAGAAAATGGATACAAGCAAGAAAAAGACTGCAATTGTACTGTACAGCCTTGTTGTTTCTATATGCGATACGACACTCTACAGATAACTGTAGAAAACTTTTTTAGCTGATCACTTTTTCCACATTTAAATACTTAAATGTTCAGTGTTCATGACACACAGTCACTACAGAAGGTTCATCCTGTGTTAGAGCAAATATCTTAGACTCTTAACCACTCTCTGGCAAGAGTTTTGCATTGACAACAATGTGGATCGATGCCAATTCCAAACAAATGATCGCACAATACATCTCTAAATCATGGTGAATAGCAGTGTGCAAGAAACCAGGAATCTGCGTATGCGACACAGGGCTCCCATCAGTGTGAGCATCTATTGTCGTGCTACTTTGAGCTGTGAGCATGCACTAAAGTGAAAGCCCAACTGGGAAACTCCAACTCCCATTGCCATTGTGGCACAGCACTCCACAGCCCACAAGTGTTCACTGTACACTGCACACAACGAAATTGCATCACCCGTGCAAGGAGGCAGTCCCCAATGGCGGTCACCACTTTGAAAACCACTAGCACTAGACTTGCTTTACAGATTCTCCTCACCTCAGTCGGTCGGACGCGAGATTGTATGGAAGTTTTGACATACAGCAGATTTGTTGACATTGTTAAATACACACCCATTACCATCATTTGTTGAGGTGTGTGATCAGTAACTAAACATGTTTAGAATCGTCTGCAAAATCTACGCATGAATATTAATGCAAATAAAATTTAAAAAGTTATAACCGGTTTCAAATACATCTTTGTGCCAATAGCTGAATGTGTCATTGAATTATTCCAGCCTCGGTCTTCATACCATCTGAAATGACATGAACACCTGCAGTCTTGCACATTTGTATGTGTGTATTCGTATGGAACTGCAACCTTCACCTCTGCATTCAGCCATCTCAATCCTGTGGACGTTGCCAATCTGAATCATCCTCAGTGCATTTCATCAGTCATAATGAATACATCAAGGTCTTCCTCCATTCAGCCAATCAGAATCAATCATCTAAGGAATCTGCAGGCAAGGTCACTCGGCACTGTCACATTTATGGCATGCCCTCCCTTTAAGTCACTCGCTATCGCATTGTGTCCAAACATCTGCCGGATTGCACTCGTGGGCAAGTTCAGACATCTCCACAAAGGCACCTTTGATTAAATGTAAAGCAGTCTGATAATGTTTCGTTCAGCTTCACAGAAGACTTTTCTGACTGGATGTTTCTACTTCAGCAATAAGAATCTGTCCTGTGTTATTTAGACGTCTTTGCGTGAGTGTGAATTAGCATTGTAGCTCACTCAGCACCTTAGGTGAGCCTGTTGAGACAGCGAACCAAACACGACAAACACAAAGACATCAGTGAAGTCCTGCTGACATTTCAATTGCATTATTTATTTGTCCCACTACTCTGACAAATCAAGCAACAAACTTTAAAGACAGAGCAATCGCTGGGGTAGATTTTATTCAAAAATAGTCATATTTCCAGTGTTTCTGCCTTCGTGGGTGCGTGCATGCTGTTGCGTACTTGCG
>NC_085880.1:16786027-16796027 GCF_034702125.1 Engraulis encrasicolus | reverse complement strand
TCAAATTCCACATTTAGACCAAAGGGAACCAATGTCTTAAGAGAGTGGATATAATAATTTTCTCTCTGAGATAGTAAACGTTCTAGGTTACCCCCCCGTCTAGGCAGAGATACCTTCTCAATCCCTATGTATCTTAGTGCAGAGACCGAATGGCAAATTTAAAACAGGGGCCATGTCTTACTGGGATAACCAGTGGCTTTGCCAATGGCTTTGCCAATGGTGCTGTTCCAGACTATTATGTTTCATTTTGTCGTCTGGCTGGCCAGGATGCTACTGCTACACTTGTGACAAACCCTATGAAGCATTTTTGGTCAAAGTTTTTCGGAGTATGGTCTTGAGTGAGTTTGACTATGTTCTAGAGTGAGTTCTTGTCAAGGAAGACTGATCGGTTCTATTTTTTCTCCCCTTAGGACACTGAGGCCCAGAATGTAATTACTGAATCCGTTTTTTTTTCCTTCACTCACAGAACTCATTCAATCTGGCTTCAGCCAACCCTTAATAAAAAAGTCTGGCCTGAGCTGTAATTTGAATAACATTATAATGCAGATTGTGCAGATCCATATACTGCTGTTGACCGAAAACAAGTGCAGTGTGATTAGACTGAGTAGCTCTACCACCACAAAGCCCCTGAAACTGCCTGCCTCTGCCATATTTTAAAGTGCAGCGTTTAAGTTACAAACTCTTTCTTTTGTTAATGGCGTATCTGGGAGATCTATGGAGCTTTCACTACTGTAACTCTTCCTAGAGCTTATTACATCAGTACCTTGGGATTTTGCAATGGATAATTTAAGATATATAAGGACCAGCATTGCAATTGAATACCAGGGAAGCCGTGGTGAAATTTGGCCGGCCGTTATGTAATGTCGACACTTGTGCTGTAATGGTAAGGGAGTTGGACTGTAGATCACAGGGTTGCAGGTTCAATCCCCACCCTTAACAATCCCTTCCGCTCTCCGTGGCTGTAGTGCCCTTGAGCAAGCCTACAGGGACTGTGACCAATACCCTGTAATATCTGTTTGTCGCTTTGGATAAGTGTCAGCTATGTGTAATGTTATGTCTATGAAAAATGAGATCCATTGTTGTGACAACAATGTCTCCATGTTCTGTGTACACTGAGGACGGCTGTCACAACTCATGCATTTATTGTATAATATATTGTTTGCCCATTAGTTGCAGTACCGAGATGTACGGTATCTGAGGAAAGACAAAGCCATGAAATGGTTTGAAATGACATGTATACCTGTGAAAATCTCTAGTGTATTTGTGAAAATTCCTTGAATGAAAAAGAAAACTTGTGCAACTTAAGGGTCCCATCCAAGCAGTAGTATACTATATAGTATACTATACTATAACCCTTCTTTCCATCTGCACTTGTTGTTCTGTATATTTCCTATGCACTTTGTATTTGCTAGTGATGTTGGCTATGATTATGTCCTCTATTGAAAGTCGCTTTGGTTATAAAGCGTCTGCCAAATGCAATGTAATGTAATGTAATATTGGATTAGCATTACATACGTAGGTGCTCCATCCATATACAGAAACATAAGTTTTGAATTAGCCCATCACAGTTGCAAACCTCCTCAACTCTTAATTATTGTGAATAAAGCAGTATAGATAAATGACATACACAGCATATTATTACCAAAACCTTGAGCAAGGCACCAAACTCCACACTGCTCCAGAGACTGTAACCAATGCCCTGTACTTGAAATAAGTGTAAGTCGCTTTGGATAAAAGAAAAGCCTCAGCTAAATGTAATGTAATGTAATGGCAGCAAAGTTTATCAGTGCCCATTACAGCATTCCGCTGGTGGAACGGCATGCGTTAAGAGTAGAGATGCACAGGATCTAAGATCCGGTTCCGGATCCGGCAGGATAATAGGGTTTTTCACAGGATCCGGATCCAGTAGCCGAGGCTTTTCAGTCAAAATAGTTTTAGACAACATGATAAAAAGGGCCCACGTGCGTGAGTAGGCTATGTGTTTCAACCCTTTCGTAGGATCCGATATCCGGTTCCGGATCCGGCAGGATCTTAAGCAGTGGATCCGGTATCCGGCAGGATCCTAAAAATCAGGATCCGGTGCATCTCTAGTTAAGAGGCTACGCAGTTATCAATGACAGCGTTAGGAGACTAGACATTCTGAACATAACAAGCGTGAATATAACAGTGTGGATATAATCCCCCTGTTCTTCCCTTGTGTAGTCAGATGTCTGTCTTGGGCCAGCAGCGGTGTCTGGTCTTTGACGGTGCCTGGCTGCTACATAGATGTTGTTTCTGGTACATGGGCATTGCTGGAGTTTGGTGTGTGTGTGTGTGTATGTGTGTGTGTGTGTGTGTGTGTGTGTGTGTGTGTGTGTGTGTGTGTGTGTGTGTGTGTGTGTGTGTGTGTGTGTGTGTGTGTGTGTGTGTGTGTGTGTGTGTGTGTGTGTGTGTGTGTGTGTGTGTGTGTGTGTGTGTGTGTGTGTGTGGGTGCAGTATTGTAATCCTTCGATAAACACAGCAGTGGAAATCGATAGAGAGACAGAGCAGGACACTTTAGTTAGGTTTCACAGCCCACTTGCTTTTTTTGTGCTTTACTCGTAAACAGAGGATTCAGCGCAGAGTTTTCAACCCTTGCCTCTCCTCTCCCACATAGCTACATCGCATTCCCCCTCTAGCAGCACCACAGACAAAGGCCAGCAACAAGCAAGCTCAGGATGAGTCAGAGAGAAAGAGAGAGAGAAAGAGAGAGGGAGAGAGAGAGAGAGAGAGAGAGAGAGAGAGAGAGAGAGAGAGAGAGAGAGAGAGAGAGAGAGAGAGAGAGAGAGAGAGAGAGAGAGAGAGGCTTGCCAGCTGTTTACACACAGTTCCCTTCCTCTACGGACTGAGAGTGTTTTTTGAGATGTTCTGATATAGATGCCAAATGTACAAACATATTATTTGCGTGATGAAGATAGCTGTGCATGGTTTTGATTTATTTCATTTTGGGATTTCTTTCTTTTTCTTTTTCTTTCTTTTAAAACCTTCACAACATGTTTTGTTTTGTTTATGCTTTGCTTCCAACCACCCCACCACACCAAAACATTTTCGAAGACTTCCTGATTCATAGATCGAGTAGTAGAAGCATCATTTATATACGGTCGTAGCAGCAAGGATGGATATTTTTTCACACTCATCCCCATGTGCCTCCTCCAGCAGCATCTCCTTCTTATTTTATATCCCTTTCTTCTGTCTCTCCCCCACCCCCCCGAAACCTTCTCTATAATACATATGGTGCACATTGCATGTATAATTGATGGCTATTCTTCATATCTCCAACACGCCGATGTTCTATAATTTATATTTCATACACTTTGCCCCGGCGACACGGTAGCGGTGGCAGCAGTGGCAGCAGCAGCCAGGGAAGCCGACAAGGGGGGGACAAAGGGGTCAGCTGTCCACGGCCCAGGGAGATGGGGGGCCCATAATTGGATCCTCATTACATTGAACATATTGGGTGGGGGGCCCTTTCAGATTACTTTGTCCTGGGCCCAACCAAAGCTGTCAGTGGCAGCGGTGGCAGCGGCAGCAGCAACGGTAGTGGAAGAAGCGTCTGAGGATGACAGGCTCCCCAGGCCCCCGCTGGCGCTAAGTGACAGCTTGCACACAACCTCCTCCAGAGGTGTGGCAGCAGCATCCCGATCCCGGGCTTCCTCTTTCCACCTCCTCCTTGGCGGAGCCCTGCCAATTCGCAACAGGCCCCCACCACCACCACCACCTGCCCTGCACCCACCTCCTCACCTTGCCTGCTCCGCTCTCCCCTCCATCACCCCTGCCCTGCACCTCTCCTCACCTAGACACCCCTACCCCTCCAGAGGTGTGGCAGCACCCGGGCTATCTCCTTCCACCTCTCTGGCGGAGCCCTGCCGATTTGCACAACAGCCATGGCTGGATTGGTCATAAGGCACATAGGGCATTTTCCCCAGTGGACTGCTGACGATTTTGTCCTGGTCCTCCCCTCAGTGTAGTGGTATCACTCCTCATGCCGCTACAGCTGACCTCTCAGAGTCAGGGGTCCGTATCTCGAAAGCGCCTTTGCTAACGACGGTAGCAACGTCCTTCATAAGAGCGACTCAACTCTCTCTCGACAGCGACGCTCACCACTAAATCCAAGGGAATGGTAAGACGGTCTTAAGACGGTCTTAAGACGGTCTTAAGACGCTTAGCAACGACAAGAATCGAGAAACGGACCTCAGATTTAGATATTCATTTTGGCTGTTTGGGTCAAAATAGTTGACTGGCGGACTGGTCTTGGCTGAAAATGCCCGGCCTGATGTTTTGTCCCAGTCCAGCCCTGGCAACTGCCCCCCCCCCCCCCTGCACCCACCTCCTCACCTTGCCTGCTCCGCTCTCCCCTCCATCACCCCTGTCCTGTACCTCTCCTCACCTAGACACCCCTACACCTCTCTCCAACTCTCCTCACCTAAACACACCCCCACCTCCCCCACCACCACTCCCTGCAGCCAGCCCTGGTCCCCAGGCAGCCCCCTCCATCACGCCGCAACACCCTGCCCCACCTACCCACCACACCTCTCCTCACCTAGACACCCTCCCCTCCCCACACCTGCCCTGCACCTCTCTTCTCCTCATGTCTCCTCCCCTCTCCTCCCCCATCCCCATCCCCCATCCCCCAGCACTGTTTCCCCACCCCAGCCTCCTCATTCACCCTGACAACCCCACCCCCCCTCCCCCCGCCACCCTACGCACCCTGCACCTCTCCTCTCCTCCCCCTCTCCCATCCCCCCAGCACCCGGCCCTGCTGTTTCCCTTCTCCAGCCTCCTCCATCAGCCCTGAAACTCCCTCCTTATGTTGCAAGGAAAAAGTGATTACTGCAAATGACCCCGAAAAAATATATGCACACTTAATGTGGGCTATAACTCTTAGCAGTAGCGTCTATTTATTTTGGAGAAATAATCGACTCCAGCACAAGCATCTGCCAGATGACAATGTATCATCCTGCTTTGTTGTTGTTGCTGTTGTTGTTTATGTTTTCTTAAAAGCGTGCCCTTTGTCATAGACTTTTCTTTAATAAAAAAAAAGAAGAGAGAGAAAGAAAAAAAAACTCAGCATGGAGTGTTTTCCAGATAGAGGCTGTTAAGGGCAGAGAAGGGGAGCGGTACTGTAGAGATCCCTGTGCTGGGTAATAGCCATAACCCTGCTGGCTGCAGCCATTAAAGCCAATGGAAGTCAGTCCCCTAAGGAAGTAAGCACATTTTCAATGACTGCACCAAACACCACCCAAACATCTACAGGGGTTATACAAAATAATGGAAACACCTGTGATTTTAGAGTGGTAATTTTCATGGCTCATATGAACCAGCCTGTTGGCCAATCTTAATTAATTGCACATTGCACCAGTAAGGTGAAGTGTGATGTTTCAATTAGCAGGGTGAGAGCAGAGATTTGTTAAAAAAATTTGTAATGCGCAAAACATTGTAAGTGACATATCAGAGTTAAAAAAGGAGAAATTCTTGGTCCGTGTGTAACTGTTGCATCTTTGACTGAGACAGCAAGTCTTTGTGGTGTGTCAAGAGCCACAGTATCCAAGGTAATGTCTGCATACGACCAAGAAGCATGAACCACATCCAACAGGATTAACTGTGGACGCAACTTCCCACTCTAAAATGACAGGCTTTTCCATTATTTTGTCCAACCCCTGTATGTGGTACAGTAGTATCGCTAGTCTCATTGCATCTCATCACAGATAACGACAGCAACGCTGAAACACAACGAGACAGAGGAAGGATGCAAATGTGATTGTGTTTTATAGACGTGCGAGTCACATCAATCGTGTGTTCCTGCAGTTGCAGCCTCGAATATATAGTATCGTTGCTTTTGTTTACTGTTGGAGCGAGCCTCTGCTGCACTCTGGTGCACCAGTATTGGCTTTTTCATGATCTTGGCTGTCTGCTGTCTGGCTATGGCTGTTGGCAAACTAGGCTATACAGTATGTTTGCCTTGCTCAGCATATGCTGTCTCCTGTGTGTTCTGTCTGTGGTACCCAAGTCTTGTCTAATTTTTGTTTGTCCGTTGTAAATCACACCTTCTCCTGTCCGTGCAAAATTTCTCTCCTGTAGAGACAATAAAGGCTAATCTAATCTTGAGTGGGAAGAGCCTGGCCCAAGCAATACAGAAGACAAGATGCTATTACCACTCGGATGATGTAAATGAAACAGATTCTATCTCTACAGTTGTTTTTGGGTCAATGAAGCAGATAGAGCGTTCAGGCATGTTTTCTCTTGACCCCCACGCTCCTCTAGGGCGGCGGGTGGAAATATCTTGAGCTTCATAAATGTGAGCAGTCACACAGCAAATCACTAAGGTCTGGTTTTGTACCAGTAGTCATATGCTAGGCCTACTGTACAGAGGAAGGTATAGGTCGTATGTATCTATAAACCAACCAATGTCCCCTTCAAATCCACATCAAGCATTTATTCCATGTGAAACCTGATTAAGGGGAAGCCAGTTTATCTGAAGTGTGGAATGATATGAAATGCTAAAGAAAAAGAAAAAAGACCATAAATCTGCAGAAATAATAATAATAATAATAATTGTATTTGTATAGCACTGTGTCATACAAGGCATGTAACTCAAAGTGCTTAACAAATGGGAAAAAAACATTGTTAGAGATAGATTTAAAAGGAGAGGTAGAGAAGAGAGGCAGAAAAAGCAGGAAGGCAGAGGAAGAAGAGATAGACAGAGAATGTAGAGTCATAAGGTCAACGTAGGTTAGGACCAGGATTCTTAGATGTGTAAGGTCCATAGTGGCTGGGCCTATCATAAGTCATAGATAGTCACACAGAGATTGGGCGCTCAGGTGCGGCCCCTGGTGGCATCAGGGGTGAGGAAAAACTCCCTTTCGCTTGATTCATAGTTTGTGAGGGGTAAAAAAAGCTCAGTGGGGTCTGAGAAAAAAGACCCCCTGTAGTCAGGAAGAAACCTCAGGCAGAGACCAGCGGCCACCTAGGGGAGCCCCCTGCCAGGGCTGGATTGCGAGTAGTAAGGGCGCTGCGGCAGCTGGGACACTATGACGCCTTTGCAGCTAGGAGTTGGCAAGGATGAAGAGGTGGGTCTTCAGCTGCTTCTTAAAGGAGTCGACGGAGGTGGCTGATCGGATCTCGATGGGGAGGGCGTTCCATCTCTTGGGCGCATAGCAGACAAACGCGGCGTCGCCGATCTTCTTCTGCGGGGGGGTGGGGGTCCTTAGCAGCTTGGCATCAGTGGACCTGAGAGCTCGAGCAGGGGCATAAAAAGAGAGCATGTCTGAGATATAGCTAGGGGCAAGTCCATTTAATGCTTTAAATACTGTGAGCAGAATCTTAAAGTCGATTCTGTATGAGACAGGTAACCAGTGCAGGTCTGCCAAGACAGGAGAGATGTGCTCTCTCATTCTGGTTCTTGATAGCAAGCGCATGTGGTGGACGGTACAGAACAATAATAATCAGTTTGAGGTTTGCTTGGACCCTCATTGCCATGTATTCAAATGAAGAGAAAGAGCCCAGATTCATCTTAGTACAATTAAATTTGTTGGAGAAAAGTATGGCTACGCCTCCGCCTCGTTTCTTTGGTCTCGGGGCGTGAAGGAATTTGTAATCGGAAGGGCAAGCCTCAATAAAAGTAGCCGCTCCGTCGTCTTTAAGCCATGTTTCGGTAAGAAACATAAAGCTTATGTTTTTGTCCGAGACCAGCTGGTTTACTACGAAGCTTTTGTTGGTCAAGGACTGCACGTTAAGTAATGCAGCATTAACATTCAAAGTAGTAGAGCTATTGTTTATGCGTTCAGGTGCAATCGTAATTAGGTTGTTGTGTACACAACCAGAGGGTCTATATCTGCGAGCTTTCCTACGGGTAGTGACAGCGTGGATAGCTAGTGGGGTACTCTCTGTTGGGCACGCAGTGTCTAAGTTGGTGTAGTGCTTTGGATTTGAAACACCTGTTAGTCAATCCAAGGAACGATGGGCTTCGAGGGTCAGCTCTAGGTTGGTCGCGAGGAGACGAGCGCCAGATCTGTTTAAGTGCCTTCCATCTCGTGCGAAGAGGTTTCGGCGGTTCCAGAAAGCGGAGAAGTTGTCAACGTAGGGAATGGCTTCTTGGCGGCAGTGTCTCATCAGCCAGACGTGCAGTTGGCGGATTCGGGAGAACTGGAAGGCAGAGAAACAAACAGAGGGGATGGGGCCTGAGATAGCGTATTTTTTTCCAGTGCTGCGAAGGGTATTAATAAGGGAGAGGAAATCGGACTCAAGTTTTTTACGGTGGATTCGGGGGGGACTTCGGCTGGTGTTTGCTGTGGCTGGGGGAAAAAAGACAGTGTAGTTAGGTTGGCGCTAGTATTACTGGTTTGGTGTTTCAACGTGGTGTTATGGGATTTTATGACCATCTCGCAATGTAGCCGGCGAATGTCACTTCTAAGTGTTTCAATCGTCATGTTGGCTTTGGCTAGTCTTTCATTAGCATTAGCTAGATCACTGCAGGCGCAGGTAGAGTTGGCCATAATTAGGTCTGCGGATGCAGCAGAAAAGGTTATTTTTGCGAGATAGTTGGTGTAGTGTTGCAAAATTGACTATGAGGTGAGGTGAAACTAAAGCCGAGTAGGGCTCGGCGCGAAAAAAAAAAAAAAGTTATGTAGGCTAGCCTGGTGGAAAGCAAAAATCTATTTGGATGGTGGGGAGGTTAGCCTATGTGTTTATGTTGTTGTAAGAGTGATAACAAGGTAACGCTAAAGTAACACTACATCGAATCAGTTGTTTGTAGTTGTAAGTTCAGACAAAGCTTTTAGGAGAAAAACGAGAAGAAACTTAATTTCGTCCGAGTAGCTCCTCGACGGGAATAGCTTGATCCGGAAGCGGAAGTGACGTCAGCAGTAGTTCCCTCTGCCGCCAACATACCGTAGCGCCGTAACCCCACCCAATGCCACCCAATGCCCGTTTTTGACCGTTTTACCCGCAGACGACCAACCTAAACGACCCAATGTTTTGGTTGGGCAACACTGACCATCATGGCCGGGGACCTGGGCTTGATTCTGGCCCGATGTCATTCCCCGATCCTTCTCTGTCTCTCTCTCTATATATATATTTATTTATTTATGTATTTATGTATGTATGTATGTATGTATGTATGTATGTATGTATGTATGTATGTATGTATGTATGTATGTATGTACATATATGTATGTATGTACAGTGCCCTCCATTATTATTGGCACCCCTGGTTGAGATGTGTTTTTTAGCTTCCAATTATTATTATTTTTCTCTAAATAATATGGGACCTTAATGGAAAAAAAGAGAAAAATCCAACCTTCAATACAAGTGCATTTATTCAGTGGGGAAAAAATCCCACAAAAAGAAATAATTATTTGACATCAAATAATGTGTGTCACAATTATTAGCACCCCTGTTGTTAATATTTTGTACAACCCCCTTTTGCCAACAAAACAGCACCTAATCTTCTCCTATAATGTTTCACAAGATGGGAAAAGACAGAAAGAGGGATCTTCAGCCATTCCTCTTTGCAGAATCTCTCTAAATCATCCAGAGACCTGGGTCCTCTCCTCTGTACTCTCCTCTTCAGCTCACCCCACAGGTTCTCAATGGGGTTGAGGTCTGGGGACTGAGATAGCCATGGGAGGAGCTTGATTTTGTGTCTGGTTAACCATTTCTGTGTAGATTTGGCCATATGTTTAGGGTCATTGTCTTGCTGAAAGACCCAGTGACGACCCATCTTCAGCTTTTTGGCAGAGGGCAACAGATTTTGATTTAAATTGTCCTGGTATTTCAAAGCATTCATGATGCCATGCACCCTAACAAGCTTCCCAGGGCCTTTGGAAGCGAAACAGCCCCACAGCATCACTGACCCACCCCCATACTTCACAGTGGGTATGAGGTGCTTTTCAGCATGCGCATCTTTCGTGGCACGCCAGACCCACTTAGAGTGTTTGTTGCCAAAAAGCTCAATCTTGGTCTCATCTGGTCCAAAGCACACGGT
>NC_085880.1:16416569-16468427 GCF_034702125.1 Engraulis encrasicolus | reverse complement strand
GTTAGACTATATTCTCCATAGGAGACCTGTTTCCCTTAGGAAATGAAACAAGTGCTGAAAGCATGGCTCTCCAGTTTGCCTTTGTAGAATTTCATTCAGCTTTAGAGGTACTTTATGCTTGTCTCCCTCAAGGCTTCTGCTCAGCTCCAGTCTGGCCCATTGATATTTCGCACATTCCTCTATGACATGCTCAGGGGTTTCCAGGGTGTTACACTCACTGCATTTTCCATCCACATGCTTCTTCATTAAAAACAAAGTGCTATTTAAGCCTGTGTGGCCTACTCTCATTCTAGAAACAACGTCCTCATCTTTTGTGCTTCTGAACGTATTTCTGCCTCGACCCACTGTTTCCTGAATACTGTAAAGGTGTCTGCCAGTTAGTCCATTATTCCAGATGTGCTGCCACTTTTCCCTAGTTCTGCACTTGATAATACTTTTAAATTCAGTTTTACTGTACTTAATATTCATGTCTACTGTAGGATGATCAGTTGCTTTCTTGGCATGCTGGTCTGCCAGCTCGTTCCCTGTAACTCCAATGTGCGCAGGCACCCACAACATAGTTACACTGATACCAGATCTCTGCAGACTGCTTGCCAGTTGAACAATTTCATAAACAATATCAAGTCTTGACTGAGACTGCACATTCTTGATGCTGCACAATGCTGAAGAAGAGTCTGATGCAATAACAACATTCCCTGGAAGCCTGTTGCTTTCCACCCAAGTTAAAGCCAATAGTATGGCCACTAGTTCCGCTGTGTACACAGCCAAGTCATCGCTTAGTCTTTTCAAAACAGCCACTTTTAATTTGGGAATAACAAATGCTGCCCCCACTCGTGTATCATCCCTCTTGGATGCATCTGTAAATAAAACAGATCTGTCCCCATAGAAATTCTGAATAAACCAATGCACATAGTCCTTATCTATTTCCATCTCCTCTTTCACTTCCAGGATGCCAAGGTCAACTGAAGGCAGTTCTAGGGTCCACAAAGGTACAGTAGGGTATGGTACTGTAGGGCAAACGTCTAGGTTGTGAATCTCCATTTCTCTTGCCTTCTCTTCAATGATCCACCCAAAACTTCTAATTTTGTCATTCCCCCTCTCTTGACAGTTAGTCAGTGAGCGTAGGCCCAGGTGACCTTCCTGATGGCCTTTTAGGTTAGCCCAGTAAACCAGCGCCAACTGATCTCTTCTTAACCACAAAGGTATCTCTCCCAGCTCCACCAGTAAGGCTGCAACAGGTGACGTTTTCTTTGCTCCCATACATAGCCGCAGAGCTCGGTACTGGACAAGGTCTAGCTTTTTCAATGTAGTCTCGGCAGCTGACCTATACACAATGCACCCATAATCGATAACTGACCTTATTAGTCCTGTATAGATTGACTTTAATGCTGGCCTATTAGCTCCCCACTCTGTACCTTTCAAACATCGCATGACATTCAACACTTTTTTGCATTTCTCTAAAACCTTCTGAATGTGCACTGCCCAGGTCATCCTTTTGTCAAGCCACATGCCAAGGTACCTAAAGTGGTCCACTCTTTCCAATTCTATACCTCCAATGGTTATATGTAGGTTAGGATTAATTACTCTCCTTGTGAAAAACATTACTTTTGTTTTTTCCACTGAGATTCTAAATCCCCACTCAAGAGCCCAGTTATGTACACTGTTAACGGCCTGCTGCATTTTACGTACAGTATGCTCTATATTCCTTCCTCTTTTCCACATTGCTCCGTCATCCGCGAATAATGCAACCTCTACAGAGTTGTCTACCCCTTTAAACGCATCATTAATCATCACAGTGAACAATAATGGGCTAATAATGCTGCCTTGAGGAGTTCCATTGTCAACATCATATTCATCACTATAATCACCATTTATTCTGACATTTATTTTCCTGTCAGATAGGAACGCCTTCACCCATCGCCACATTCTACCTCGTATGCCAAGTTGATACAATTTGATAAGCAGCCCCTCCTTCCATAACATGTCATAGGCTTTTTCAATATCAAAATACACCGCCACAACAGACTCCTTATTAACTTGTGCCTTTCTGACAACATCCTCCAGTGCTATTGCTGGATCCATAGTACTCCTACCTTTCCTAAAGCCTGCCTGATAGCTATGTATCATCCCTCTGGTTTCTAGAAAATATACCATTCGATCATTCACCATACGTTCAAGTGTTTTCCCCATCTGAGACGTCAATGCAATTGGCCTATAACTACCAGGGTTTTTGGGGTCCTTTCCAGGCTTTCGTATGGGGATAACAATGGATTCCTTCCAGGACAGAGGAAGTACGCCCTCCTCCCACACCTTATTATATAAGAGAAGCAAGACTCCTTTACCTTCATCACTCAGGTGTTCTATCATAGAATAGCATACTCTATCCCTTCCTGGTGTAGACCTGCCTACCTTATGTAAAGCACTGTTCAGTTCCTGGAGGGTAAATGGCCTATTCAACACTCCTTCTTCTTCTACATTATTATGTTCATGTATTTCATGTTTTGCCACTGTACTCTGTCTAGCCTTGATCTCCTCCTGACTTAGATTCTCTGAACTGTGTACTTTAACCAGGGTCTTTGCAATAGCTTCTGCCTTATCTCTACAGCTTATAATAACCTTTCCTTCATCTACCATCACTGGATATTCATATTCTCTTCCGTTACCCCTCATCTTCTTTATCATTCCCCATACTCGCTCAATGGGAGTTGTGCGCCCAAGAGAACTGCAAAATTTCCTCCAATACTCCCTCTTGGTCTGTTTAATTATTCTTCTGACCTGCGCTTGGGCCCTCTTATACTCAATCAGGCACTGGTAATTATGTGTCCTTTTTAATACTTTAAAAGCTTTGTTTCTTTGTTTAATGGCTTCACTACACTCCTTAGTCCACCATGGAACTATCTTGGTCAGACCTTTCGGTTTTGTGATTGGAATAGCACTTTGCGCTGCATACATTATCCTGCCACAAATTTCAAGGCATAAATCTCCAACACTTTGATTGGTGTCAACATTTGCCAGTCCTTCATCACTCAACTCCACAAACTTGTCCCAGTCTGCTTTACCTAGGATCCACCTCCCCTCTCTTACTTCATTTACTCTTTCCACCTCCATCGCTATATTAGTCATTATAGGGAAGTGATCACTACCTACCCCACAGTCAGAGTGCACCAGCCAGCTACATTTACACGCTAATTCACTAGTGACTATAGTTAGGTCTATTGCTGACTCAGTACCCCTCACCACATCTATTCTTGTGCTTGCGCCATCATTGAGACAAACCAACCGCCGGTCCTCCATGAAGCTTTCCACCACCCTTCCATTATTGTCATCTCTACTACCCCATGCAGTGCTATGGGCATTGAAGTCCCCACACCATATAGCTTTACCATCAACATTTTCCCAGATTTCCTCTAGCTGCTCCACCTCCAGCTGCCTACATGGGTTATAAAAATTAATTACTTTAATGCTTCCCATTCTAGTCCATAGCTCTATAATGACATATTCCAACTCATTACCTTTCTTTATCTCTCTATATTGAACTCCCCTCCTCACAAACGTAGCACAACCACCCCCAATACCCTCACCCCTGTCTCTTCTCACACATGTATACCCTTTGATTACAAAATCCAGTGACTGCTTCAACCATGTTTCTTGTATGCATACAACGTCAGGCTTCTGCTCCATCTCATTTAAAAATCCTTTGAATTCCTGCCCATTTGCCACAAGACTTCTAGCATTCCACTGGAGTATTAGTAAGGGTAATACGGTCATGCCTGTGCCTGTGACGGTTCATTCATTTCACCCTGCGCCAGTGCATCCTGTATTCTCTCCCATGATACATTCCCTATATTAAGGAATTTGTAAGCAGCTTTAACTATCATCTTTATTTTGTCCGTTTTACTCTTTAAGTCATCAGAACAGTTCACCACGTATGCAATAAACAGTAGTAATTTCTCGGGGTTGATAACATTCTCTTTACTAGTTCCTCCTGCTTCAGGAGGGAGTCCATGCGCTTGTGCAGGCTGTTGGCTACCCTCATTACTCTCTCTTTGAACAACCTTAACCGCATCCGCGTATGAGAGGTTTCTGGATGAACGCACTTGCTGAACTGCTACTGCCTTTTTCCTGACCGGACACCCTCCATACGCGGCGGTATGGTCCCCCCCACAGTTGCAACATTTTCGTACAACACTATCCCCACATTGCCCGTACTCATGATCGCCACCACACTTCCCACACCTCTGCTTACCCCTGCAAACTTTCGCTATGTGCCCATACCTCTGACACTTGTAGCACCTGACAGGGCCAGGGACATATTCTCGCACACTGAAACTCATATATCCCACCATCACTCTCTCCGGCAACACGCTCTCCTGAAATTCTAGGAGCACAGAAGTGCTATCAACTCTCTCACCATTTCGGTTGGCTTGTAGCCTTTTGACACTCACTATAGTCCCTCCTTTCATTACTTTCTTAAGATCCTCCAATTTCTCACCAAGGGGGATGCCTGATATTACCCCTTTCAATCTCCGCTCTCCAAACAACCGCGCCTCACTCACTTCTAGCTTACAAACAGACTGTAGTTTCAGCGCCTTGTCCCTTTGAGTACTATTCCTACACTGAATGAGCAGTTTACCACCACGCACAGGAAACGCCTTGTCCACTTCTCCCAAAACCTTTTTCAAACCAACAGTTAACGCAATCAGACCTATTTTACCAATGTCATGACCTTCTTTAAATCCAACCAATACTTTCAACTCATTTGCCTGCTGCGCCACTTTCCTTCTCACTGCCCTATCTCCCTCACCCTCCTCTGGCTCCAAACCTCTCTTTAACCAAGAACTACGCAACAAATCCCTAAACGGCTCATCCTCCATCTCCTCAACCCCACCACCACTCCTCCCCTCCATACTCTCCCCGTCCAGACCCAGTCACAAATCAGATTATGCCAAATAATCAGCCAATGTGAGAACGTGAGTTTGAGATTCAACTAAATCACGCTCAGCTCCAACCCCTGTGGTGAACATGCTGGTCTGCAGGCAATATGGCTGCCTTCAGGAAGTGCCTGTAACCTGCCAGGAAGTTGGTGAACGGTGGTGTAGTTTTGTATTGATTGTTCCTCTGCCCCCTGCAGGTCCGGATGAAGACAGGAGGATGTTTGAATGTGACTGAATGCTTGTTGTTCTGTTAGTTGACGCTTCAATAATAAAATAATCATGATAAAATAAATAAATAAAGTAAACTAAATTCTACCAAAAAGTGAGCCCGAGTACTTCTTTTTATGCTGAATGCACTTTTCATGCATGAAAGCATTGCCATGCAAATTTTATGTCGATTTTGCACGTGGTAGAGCACCAGTCACAATGTACACAGACACGTGACGGTATTGATCATGTGGGGCAATCTTTCGAACTTCTATGTAGAGTCAAACAATGGTGGTAAACATTAATGAGAGCATTGTTGGCTATCTGCCCCCTACATGATACCTCCAGTATCACGTGAAGTGCTCTATTCGTACTGAAGCTACAGTATGTGCACTCGGTTGCACACAGTTTGCATGCATAGTTTTAGGCACACAGCAAGCATGTCTGCGGCCTTTCTCAAAGCTGACAACTTTTGGCTTATTCCGATCCCCTTTTGGTCGAGACACAATGCTTTTTTGTCTGATGTGATGTTGACACCCGAGTCTAACATCCAAGGGTGTGTACATGTGTGATGTAAGAAATCCACAAACGGTATATCGGGAAATAAAGTGAATTGCTCCAGGGTTGAGATAGATACTGCAATTAATCATTACACACTTCCACATGTCCTAACACACACACGCACACACACACTCATTCACATTGAAGTAAAAAAAAAACCTCATACAGTGCGTGTGCATAATACCCATAATAACTAAGACAAAGAAGAACTTTGCCATTTTTTTCGCTCCTCGTTTTTGCATTCCCCCCAACTGCAGCCCTCTGACTACATTCTTACGTTCATAGTCTAAGCTTCCAAGAAACAGTACAATGAGCCTGCATTCGTATCACACTTGCAGAATTCTTTCTAGTAAGGGCTGATATTTCAGTAATTTAGAATAATAGCAAGTGTCCATTCAACCACAATAATGCACACAGAATTTGCAGATGAATTTACAATTACAATGTCCCGTGTTTGGAATTTCTTAATCGGGGTCAGACATAGGCCTATATGTTATGTTGAGACCAGTTAATTTTCACAGTATGTACAGTAGGAAAACGGTCATACAGGGCCACATACTGTTCTTTACAGTAATTGCACCCATTGCACACTGTTTCGTTTTATTGATGGTTTTATTGATGGTGTGTAATGTACACAAAGGGTCGTTCTATGCTGGATACTAAGTTGCCACCTTGTATCTCGTTGGAAGCAGGCCCGTCACTTGGTTTGAGAGACAGGAGTGCCTTAGCCCTAGAGGAAGACATTATTTTCAGTGCACCTGCTAAGGTTTTGTCTATGAATTAATTATTTTAAGAGCAAAGAAATCCTGCACACTGTCCATTCCACCAACAAACTTTAATACATTGTTTCGGTCATCCGACCTTCTTCATGTTATATTAAAGTGTGTTGGTGGAATGAACAGTGTCCAGAATTTCTTTACACTTGAATGACAACTCCACTGGCATAATATCCTAAGCACCTGCCCACCAGAGGTGTGCAGAAGTGTCTTCTTGAACAATTATTTTAAGAGCACCATACCACATTTTTAAACACTAGTTACAGTGGATTTTTTAAAATTCACATTTTAATGAACATTCCTTATATGTAAGCTAAACAAATATCATTTTGCTCTGATGAAGACCCTGTGTGGTTGAAACCGGTTGGCATTTTTAGTTATGTACCCCAGTTAAAATAAAGGGTTTTTAAATTACAAAACACCATACTACTCCTTGTCTCTATGCAAGAGTCGCCCAAGTAGGCCCAACGCCCAACTTACTAACTGTGCGTCTCCAGGAGAAGCAGTGGTCAGGAAGCGATTCATTCAAACAGGTTCCTTACTTTGAAAACTCTGCATCCCCGGCAGATATTAGGTCATTTTTACTCCATTAGTAGCTATTTTAATCAGTTCATGTGTGTTTTCAAACTGTTAAGACAAATATTAAAGCTCAACTATAATTTCAAGACGTTGTCAAATGGATTTATTACACAGGTATTGTGAGTGAAAATTGGTACTTTGGGTCGGAAGATTTCATCCGTGTAAGTAATTACACTTTTCTCAAGGTGTTAGTCACAAAGCACAATCCTCTACCTGTTTCCCCCCTGCATAACATATTGCTGTGCACCCTGCTTTTATTGCTGTGCAGTAGGATATAAGTGGCATTAAACAATAAATAAGAAAACAGGAACTTGTATTCAGATTAACTTGCCTTTTTGGTCGTTCGTATTCAGCGCTTTACTGCATTTGTTTTTGGAAAAATGTTTATTTTTTTATTTTTTTTTTAAATCGTTTAAGGGTGACTAATACTAATGTAAGGGGAGCTAACGACGGCCCTGGATGGAAGGCATTGCAGTGTTGCTTTAATCGCAAAGACAATGATTTCTCCTAGAATCCCTAGTAACAGAGAACATTTGCCTTTTGGTTCTCTACAGGTTAGGTTTGTAACCAAACCAAGATCTACCACCTAAAAACGTTCCCTTTGGTTACAATAAAAACGAAACAGCCATTGGTTCCGGTTCGGTTCTGGGTGCATTCCAGGCACATTCATTTTTGGTTCTGTTTTGGTTCTCGGTTGGCAGGAAAGTTTAATTTCCGTTCCCAGAACAGGATATGTGTGGTTCCCATTTCATTCCCTCACTGTTCTCTCAACGTGCCTTTATTGCTTTTCATGTTTGTTCCCTCACTGTTCCCAAATGGTTCCCATAACCTTGTTGGTTACATTATAGGTCTGGTCATGTCTGGTTTCCTAGACGTGCTACTGATGTTCCCCCAACCTTGCATGCATGGCAACTGTTTACTTCAAGTAATGATGAATGTCCACCCGATTAAATCACATACGATCACAAATCAGTAACAGTATTTACTCCACATTGAATCATGTACATTTAAAATCAAACATTCAATATGATAACCCTTTTCATTCATTTAACTTAACTTGGTTGGGTTGATCTAAGGTTTGCCTATTAACATCACAAAAAAGATGATGAAGTGGTGAGTGATTGAAACATTTTGAGAACTTGTTACACCTTTGCCGGAAATACGCAGCCCCATCACAACCAACCTGTCCATCAGCACCTGGCCACACTTAATTACTAAGGGCTGGTATGTCATGATTCCATTATTGCTTGCACCTGCCAAAATTCCTAATCACTCTGGTCAAATGGTATTCCTGAGCCTGTATGTAAACCTGGACTGTCACAGTGCTTTAGTTGTTTGCCTGCCTGTCTGTTAGCTGGTTAGCATGGCACAGCATAGCACTTGCTTGCCTACTTTGTAGGTGTGCTTTGCAAGCCAGCTAATAGCACTTTTGGTTTATGGCATTTGTTAGCTTGATAACTTCATCTTGTGCCTTGCTTTGTGAGATAGCCAATAACAGCAGTTGTTACCTTGCTTGCTCCATTGTGCACTTAATGTAGAAGAGGTTCTTTAAATTCCACATTAAGGAAGATATTGGATATTAATCTCCACTGAAATGTGTTCATACAACTCAACTAACTCTTAATTTCAGTGTGGTACAGGACTGCACAAATTTAAAAAATTAGATATAGATCTCATACACATACTTAAATCAGGCAACTCTAAACATTACTTTAACAGTGCAGTATGGGATAGTGGTGCCATGCACAGGGTGTTACAGTCACGGTGGAGCATGGGAGGTGTTACAGTATCATGATCAGGGTACCTCAATCATGGTGAAGGATAGGGAGGGCAGGACCATAACACATAATAAACTATGTTGGGGGAACAACAGGAGCACGTCTGGAGAACCAAATATGTGACCAACAAGGTTAAGGGAACCACATTGGAACGGCGAGGGAACAAACGTGACATGAACAACAAAAAAGGGCCGGTGAGAGAATGCTGGGGGAACGGAATGGGAACCACACATGAAACATTCTGGGAACTAAAATTAAACTTTCCTGCCAACCAAGTGGGAACGTAATCAGGACTAAACTGGAACCAAGGGCTTGTGTTCCAGGAACCTTCTTGGAACTAAAAATTGTTAGTAGGGATGGCGTGATTTTTTGAAAATTGAATGGGACACCGATTTATTAGCAGACTGTAGGAGCACTAATTTCCCAGAGACACTGACGAAGGCAACAGCCGAAACGTTTGTCTACACTTCTGCTGCTATGTAAATAATAAAAAAGAAGAAAAGAAGAACCAGATTGCGATCCACTTTTTCACCTTCCGCACTAATTTCCCTTCTAATTGCTCATTTCCCTGCCCTTCGCTTAGGCCAATGCTTTTTCTTCTGAGACGTGATGATTTTTGTCTGATGTCTGACATCTGAGGGTGTGTGTGTGAGTGTTGTAATCAACCCACAAATTGTATATCAGGAAATAATGTGAATTGATCCAGAGCTACTGCAATTAACCATTACACACTTCCGCATGTCCTAACACACACACACACACACACACACACACACACACACACACACACACACACACACACACACACACACACACGTACGTTATGTACCCATGCACATAAAAGGAGCACCCATTTCTTGTGTCCAGTACTGGTGAGCAGCTTACGGCGTGTGTGTTGCGATCTTGTGAGTTGATCATGAAGTCTTCTGGAGCCGTGATGCTGCTGCTGTGGCTGGTGGTGTGTGTGGGAGCTGCGGATCTACGTCCTCCCCAGGTAAACACACACACACATAGACACAGACACATACACTTTCCCTCTCTGTGTCTCTCTCAGTATTATTGCAACATTGTTATTTTTTCAGGACGATGCGTTGATGACAGAAATGAGAAAGGAGCTGAGAGCTGCCAAAGAAGCACTGCAAGTGAGAGAGCAGCCAAGAGGTACACACACAGACACACACACACAGACACACACACACACACACACACACACACACACACACACACACACACACACACACACACACACACACACACACACACACACACACACACACCGCTATTTTGAATTTCCAGAAACAGACAGTTTTAGTTGCTTAACTTACTGTAATTTGCTCAAACTAGTAAATATAAGTTTATTACTTAGTAAACATTCATGAAAATAGCAGGTTTGGCAACCGGCAGCACAGTTTCAATGAGCAGCATAGTTGCAGTACCTCCTCTGGCCACAATCCTACAGAGTGCACCTTTAAATATAACCAACTGATGTAAATGGACAAATAATAGGATAAACTGAGATATGTCATAGCCAGTGCTGGGAGTACGGCGTTCGAGTATAACGGCGGTACTAAAGGAGCCTCATTTTGAGTAACGGAATAATTACTTAATTACTTGATCCATAACTGTAACGCCGTTACCGTACTCGGGAGGTAATTGACACATTGCAATTTTATGAATTAAAATGCCAGTGTGCACTGGCTGCTGACAAAATCAAGGAGCAAATGGCAACGCTGCATAAATCTGTATCAGGCCAGCTTTTAATATGCTCACATTCACACTTTGCATGCATGACAACAAAATAGCTGAATATTATTTGCTAAAAAAGTGTTAAGTGGGCGGAGTCTCGGCTATCTTGCTCCCACACGCGTAAACATAACGTCATTCTACACAGGGAGCGCACAAAGAATGGTAAATACCGGAATCATTTCACGCTAGTTGCAGTCAAATGCAATAATGTTTATATCCAAAGTATACTGTGCCTTGGAAACAAAGTTATGTCCGTAACGAGCGACTCTAATTTCACTAAGCACCTCTCAACATCGCATGGTGGCACATCTCCAAGCCCCGTGCAGCTAGTTTCAGCTGTAGCGAAGAGGGAGACAGAGGCGAGTCAAACCTGATTTCTCAGGACACGAGTGAGCGCAACAAAATAATCGCCAGGTATGTGGTTGAAAACATGTTTCCCCTATCCACTGTGGGGTCGGAGTTGTTAAGGGCTCTTGTTGCAAAAATCCATCTCGTGGAAGAGAAATGAGCACATCCCTGAAAACATTGTGAATGTTGTGGATTAACATTCACCATTGATAATAGGCCTAGGTCATGAAGATATTTGATAGCATCTTAAGCAAAAATAACATCACAGCCAAAATAACATCACAGAACAAGGATGAAAACCCCATTTAACCCAAATGCGTTAGTAACTGCGTTACTTCACTATAAATTACTTTTTTTGGAGAAGTAACTGTACTTGTAATTAGTTACTTTCTCAAAGTGACTTTCCCAGCACTGGTCATAGCCTACCCAAGGAAAGGTGGGCCCCAGAACTGATATCAAGTCTTGAGGAAGGTGCCCTGTCAGACCATTTTGTCCCAGGCATGGTCAAAGCTGCCAGCTTCACTGTCACCTCTGTTTCTCCCAAAGTTGCCTTCTCCCTCTCCTTTGCTGTGAATGAGGACAAACACATCGGCCCCTTTGACCAAGACACAACTCTGATCTTCAACTTCCCTTTCGTCAACGTGGGCAACCACTATGACACGGTCAAAGGTGAGATCACACACACACACACACACACACAGGTGACATTGACAAAGACACCACTGTGTGCATTAAGTGCCTTCACAGTCACTTTTTGTGGTGTGTACCAATTCCCCAATCACGTTTGTGTGTGTGTGTGTCTGTTTCTAGGCGTGTTCACGGTGCCCCGCTGCGGAGTGTACCAGTTCCACTACCATGTCTTTGCTGGCGGGGATCACGGCGCAGGAGCCAAGCTGGAGGTCAATGGCAATCACATGGTGTCAGCCTACAACCACAAGGCACCGCACGACATCAACACCTCGCAGACCGTCCTCCTGGACCTGAAGACAGGAGACAGGGTATTCACACACACACACACACACACACACACACACACACACACACACACACACACACACACACACACACACACACACACACACACACACACACACACACACACACACACAGCAATAGGGGAGATATGTCCACAGCCAGGAGTAGGTCTTTCTCCTAATTCTTTATTTCACTTTCTCTCTTTTGTTTTCTCTCTCTCACACACAGAAGTAATTGATATTGTATTGAGTTGCTGACAACAGAAGAGACAAAAGAGATTTGAGCGACAGTTTGTAATTGGACTGGAGCGAATATTATGCAAATGAACTGTGATGCAGTACAGCGACAGCTGCCACAGCCAATGTCAGAATACTTGCATTATGCCTTTTCATGGGCACACTATGTGGCTTCTATCACTCGTGTCGCTCTTATTATACAGTCCAGCAGAGTCAGCTCCAGCGCACATCTGTTGGTGGGGCGTAGGTAAACAACGGTGGGGCACTGCCATTTATCAAGTTTGAGTCAAGTTCACCTATAGAACTGGCGGCAGTCACGTTTAGTTCAACCTACCCACTGCACAGGCTGATCGCGCTACTACTGTGGAAAACACTTCCTCCTCCCTACCAATAAGTACACCAATATGTCTGCAAGCAAGATTGTTTAGTGCAAGGTGGAAACCACATTCAGCACAGACGCGATATGTGTCCAGGATTACACTGTACTTTTATAGGCCGTCAAGATACACAACATGACAATTCACAGCAACAGGGGACGCTGATAACCCGAAGCGATACGAGCATTTTGGACAAAAACACTATTTGATTTTGAGCTCTGCTTCTAAGCGTTCCTTTCACTACACCACTCCAAAATATAGATCCACATGGTTGCGTTGTAATAGGCTACTGCTTACAGCAACAATTTACATTATGCATTCAACAACGGAATAACACTCCACTGGTGTAGGGGTAGTCGCGTGAGAATTGAAATCCTCACACGGACGGCACCAGTAGTGTAATTGGAGTTATGTTAATGTATGGGAAGCTGCGTGTGGATTTACTCCTCATGCGGCTATACCAGGAATTGAAGGTAAAATCTCGTTTGGGAATTTCATTAATTATGAATTAATTACTATTAATAAACAAATTAATTAAAATGTAATTTAAGGACCGTCTCATAAAATCCTTGGATTATCAATCACAATATTCAACAATAAATTGCTAAACACAGAATTAATAATAAGTTTTGTACTGGGGTTACTCAGCGGGCCACAGTGAACAATGAGAGTATGAGACCTATTCTCTGTGATCAGCTGGGTCACACAAGCACAAAGGTTGATCTGAAGGCAAAGTTCTAATAATAGGTTGGTTGGGTGTACAAAGTAACAAGGACAACAAAATGCAATCAAATGATTTACTTTTATTAACTACTAGGATAACTAATAAAATGCATTACATTCAAGGTCGGTTAAATGGAATAATAACAATAATAAGGCACAATAATATAAAACAAGAAAGAAAATAAAAGAGGGGTAAAGAAAGAAAAGGGGAACAGGCTTTCAGCCTGTGTGTGCGAGTGTGTGTGTGTGTGTGTGTGTGTGTGTGTGTAGCAGGGGTCTGGTTGCTAGGCTACCACGTGTGTGTGTGGTTGACTAAGCTAGCATTAGCTACAGAAAGCATGGACAATGGAAAGGCTACTGATAAGTAGCTGTTTAGCAAAGGCCTAATGTCGATTAGGCAGGGCCCAAAGGGTCCACAACAATGTCTGGGTTTCTGTAATAAATGCACACAATTCCGAGTGGAATAGAGAGAGAAATGAAAGGGGATGAGAGAGTAGTGCTCAGTGGGAGGAACTCGCACTGATTACTATGTGTGGGTCTGTTGCTGGGCAACAATGGCGTCCTCTCGGCTAGGTTAACGTTAGCATCAGAACCGTGAACAATAGGGATAGCTAGCAGCTATGTAGCAAGTAAACCGTGTGGTTTCAGACGCTTCAAGTCCCTTAGTGGACGCGCGAATGTATCAAAGGGTTCTGGAATTAACGATAACAAGTCCGAGTAGAACAGGGAGAGAAAGAAAACGAAATAAAAGAAATAACAAGTAGGAGACGTTGCCGTCTACGCAGCCATTACGAGTTGTAAAACTACAGGAAGTGGGGTTTCAGCGTGCTTGTGTAGGCGCTGCAAGCCCAACTTGGCTAATGGCTAACTTGCAGAGCGCTCCGAGCAGAGTTGACTATTCAGAGAATGGTTTACTACAGATTATGCACTCACAGTGTATAAAGGAGTACCGAAATGCTCGGAGGGTTCTGAGAATCAAGTATTTCGAAAGGGAGAGAGTGGAAGAACGAGAGAGAGGGAGAGAGATACAGAGAGAAGGGAAAGATAGATGGAACTCTAGTGGCTATGCGTGTCTGTGTAAACAAATGGTTAGCGTTGCGTTGCGTTGCTAACCTAGGGCTTTGTTATGGCCCGTTACAACAAAAGGCGTAGCTCGTGTATTTCAGGACTAGTCGGCGAAACGGCCGCGCTATGACGGTCCTCGGAGAGTTCAGAATATTGATGGTTAAATCAATACTTGAACTATTCCGTGCGAACGCCACAAGCGGGGTCGCTAGGCTTAGTAGCCAGTAATACAGAATGGGTTAGCAGAGGGGAACCTAAGCTAAGAAGAAGGATAGACAGAGAAGCAGGAGAAATGCAAATAAACATGTGCACATGAAAAATAACTCAAGTCATAGTTCAAAAACACATCTATCTCAGTACATAAGCTATGCCCAGTGCCTACTGTGTGAGATGAAGAGGAGGATCCAGTTTCCAAAGGCGCGGTACGTCCGTCTGGAAATGGGGATTGCAGTCCACGTTTCTCTCGTCCTCGAGAGTTTGGGGCTGCAAAAGTCTTTGTTGTTGCGGCTTCGAGATTCTTCGGTTGAATCCCAAATGCGAGAAGTTTGTTCCACGGAGGCGTGCGTGGATATTTCTCGCAGTGAACTCGCCTTTAGTTCACAGTGTCCGGATGAAAGTCTGAAGATATGACCAGGCAAGATCTTAGACTTGAAGTGAGGAATTCTTTGCAAAGTGTGTGTAAGATGAACTCAGCAGTCTATGTTTGTTATTCGGCCAGATATCAAACAATACTGTGTCCAAAGGTTGATGCGCAAGTAGCTCTATGCGTTTTGCCCGTCCTGCAGCCAAAACTAGAGTGAGGGTCTTGGGGCAAGACAATGGGTTATCAAAGGTGAATGATAACCAGGTGAATGTGAATGGGTCTTTAGTCACAGCGCCTCCTAAAGGAGGAGGACTGAGAACAACATGGCAGGGACCCTGGGCCAGCCATTTGGTGGTCAGAGGGGAAGTAACTCTTTTACTAATGATTATTGATGACCTTCGTCTCAATCATCATCAGTTTGAGTCACATGATTCTCATAACTTTGTCATGAGTTTCTCTGCGTAGAGAAGTGGCAGGAATTGTACCTACACTGGGATTATCATTCTGGTAGCCTGTGAAATAGCTAATGAAGCCAGACGTGGACATGCTGGACCATGGACAGCTACCACCTCCGGTAGAAAAGACTAGAACCTAGAGTAGACAGTCAGAAAATAGGCACGGCATGGTGCGTCATTCGCAGACATCCCGATCTTCCAAAGAGCCGTCAAACTATCCCACTCATCCTCACTAAGCGTCATACCACTGCACCAATATTGGACCCAGTCTAAATGTAGGTGGCATGGACGCTTAAATACTCTACAGTAGTTTGTCTCGAGGATGGACATTTCAAAGAATGTCAGACGAGCCGAACCTCAAAGCGTGTAGTCTATTAATACAGCGTTTGTTTTTTTGTTTTTTTTAACTATGCGTCGTTAGGACAGCAAACAACATTATCAATTGGGCGCACTGGCGAAGTGAACACAAAGACGCAAGACCAAACTCCAGGAACCCACTGCCCCTGTGTTCTGTTGCCAAAATCACTCGTGATGAATTGTTCATCTTTGAGACATGTACCCATTGCTATGTAGTCATTCAAAACATTCTCACTAGTTGCAGGTTAAGCTTACGCCTGAAATGTGAAGTGAAACACTGTAAAACACATACATTGTGCAACCGATCTATTTTTCAACAACTCATCTTGACAACCTGCCTACTCCGCTGTCGTTTTGACATTTAAATAGCCTTGAGGGAGTTTTTTCAAACTCTTCATAGAGGAAAGTAAACGCAAAACATGATGAGCATGGGCACAGAGTTTAATGTGCACAAAATCTTTTAAAAAGAATAGAGCTACACTGTAAAAAATGCCTGTTGAAATTACGGCAAAAAACTGTCAAATTGCAACAGTCAGGGACCGTAAAATGTAAAACAGTTTATCTCTGTACTAAATATGGCAAGCCACTATTTAGTCAAAAAGCGCTACATAACTTTATTTTTGACAGGTGTCATATGTAGAAAATACTGGACTGTTCTCTGTAAACGAAGATATTGGAAAATACCGTTAAGTGAGATGAAGTAGTCAAGAAACGGTACATAACTTTATTTTTCACTGGTGTCAATATGTACAAAATACTGAACTGTTCACTGAAAAGAAAATATTGGAAAATACCGTTAAGTGAAGATGAAGTAGTCAAGAAACGGTACATGACTTTATTTTTCACTGGTGTACACATATGTACACAGCAAATTTGCCAGAGTTCGATTGATCAGAGTTAGACTGGTGTTAAACTGAACTTCCCATTTGCTCTTTGATGTAAAAGTGCCCTTCAGCAGAGGTGTCTTTTAGTGTTTAAAAGTGAGCTAGGAGGCCTAACAGCAATTGCTGACATAGGGTAATTAATTAATAATTCAATAATTTAATAATAGGCCTACTATTGATTTAATAATTAATACTACTACTAATAATAATAATTTGCATAAATAATACTACAACCATGTATAATGAGGCCAACACTATCATGATGTAATCACTCCCCCCCCCCAAAAAAAAGAAAGGCCCTGAAAAGGGGGTTGCGCTCCATGCGGCTCTCCTCCTGATTTTTTTCTCCTAATGTGGCTCTTGAGGAAAAAATAGTGAGTATCACTGGGCTAGTATAATCTGAAAAAGTCTACCTGGGACAGTAATCCCTTGAGCTCTTAGAAGTAGCCCAGTCTATTTGAAACTGTCATTCTACCCCATCCGAATCAATCTATCAATCAATTCCTGACCTCACCTGAGTGCTAAGGGCTGTCATGCAATGATTAACTTACTGCCTGCACCTGCCAAATGCTTCATCACTCGGGTCACATGGTTCACTTGAACATGTATTTAAACAGGGACTGTTGCATTGTACTGCTCACTGGTTGCTAGCTAGCTAGCTGGCTGGCTGGCTGTAAGGCCGGCTGGCCGGCTGGCCGGCCCTCACCTGGCCGGCCCGGCTAGCAGGTCACGTTGTAAGGGTGGCTGCATGGTGGCTTGCTAACTAGCTTGTTTGTTAGCTTGCTTGCCCCGCTAGCTTTGGCCTTCATTTTCCTTAAGGTTATTTTCAGGCCTTTTTAAAATAAAGAATGGTTTTGCATACCCTTCATTGATGATACTAGACAATCTGGCAATTGGACATTTATTTAGGTATCTAATTAAGTTGATGTTTATTGGACTCCAATGAGTAGAATCAGTCTAATCAGTTGTCTGTGATTGCAACTCTATAATTGGACTCACCTGGGTATAATCAGTCCAATCAGTTGTCTGATTGTAACTCTATAATTGAACTCACCTGAATATAATCTGTCCAATCTGTTTTGGCAACCACTGCTGCCATAATTTTACCGTAAAATGTAAAAAATAATAATACCGTTATTTATTTAACGGTAGGCTTTGGCAACCACTGCTGCCATAATCTTACCGTAAAATGTAAAAAGGAAATATACCGTTATTTGTTTAAAGGTAGACTTTGGCAACCACTGCTGCCAGCAATTTTCCGTAAAAACAACAGTTCTTTTTTTACTGTGTACTACATCTGATAAGCGCACCGATGGGTAGCCAAACTTCAAAGCCAAACTTAGCCAAACTTCAAAGCATGAGGGGCTAGTAGTAACAACAATCGCACAGGCAAAATCAAATAGACCCAAGTCAAGATGCCGCGGCGGGCAAATTTAACAATCAAATTTCCTTACCTTAAAATGCTGTCTTACAGTGCTTGTCGCAATTATTCACACCGTTTGACATATCCAACCCAGCTAGCCAACTGCTAACATTATTTTGCTTGTTGTCTCCATTCCACCTCCAGCAGGCTAGATGACAATGTCATCATGACATTTTTGCATTACCCACATCCAGAAATATGTCATACGTGGATGGGTTACTTATGTTGTTTTAACTATTAGGACATTATAACAAATCAATATGCAGGGATTAAAGTTTTCCGTCGCTACGACGGATTTCCGTCAACTGGATTTTCGTTTGGACGGATTTCCGTCCATATAATTTATGTCAATTAATTTACAATTTTTACTTTCCAACTGAACTCAAATCGAGAGCACTCCTGGTCATGAGAAGGGGACGAGAGGTGTGTTTGGTGTACGGATTTAGTCATACACTCCACCACTGGTGGTGTGATACAACATTCACCCATCAGTAGTTTTGAGCCATCCCCTGTTCTTCCATGTTCCAAAAAAAGTACACGAGCGGTCAACAATTCGGTGGCGGCGCAGCGCGAGAGATTTAAAAAAAAAAAGAGAGAAAAGCCATCATTGTTGCTGATGGCAGAAAAGAAAATAAGTGTAATGTCTTTAAAGTGCAATGACAATCGTTATGGACTGAGATATCAATATGGGCTAATAAATAATGCATACCGGTATGCATGCATGGAACGCATAGCTGGAAGAAGGTAGGACACGTTTCCATTATCATTGCACCTGCCGTGGTAGATAGTTAGAAAAAAAAAGAATAGTTTACTTCGACTGCGCATGATGTCCTTTTAATTAAGGGTTTGCCTTTTAAGCATTGTGACTTTTACCAACATCATTCATAGCCCCAATGGGACGGCTATCATTGGCAGCTAGCTAGGATACCATGCGTTTCATCCTCAAAGTTTAGCGCGTTTGACTGGCTGCGTGTAGAACTAGCTCTAGTTGTCTGTCTGACGACGGATAATTTACAGTCTCATCTGTAATCATAGCAGATTAACTTTGTTGTTGCCGATATATATTTAAGAAATAAGTTAAAAATGGGTTGCATTTTACAGGGGTCACGGATAGGCTATCCCTGGCAGAGGCAATATTTTATGCCACGTCTTGTTCTGGGAAGCAGTGTTCTGATGGGTGGACTCATGGTCGATAAATGCCGTTTCGATGTTTGTTTCACTTTCAAGGCTTGTTGTAGGCTACTGTGTGATGCTGTTTTTGCTAACTGGAATAGTGTGCAGCAACAGTTGTGTGCGCTTGTTTTTGAGTGGCTCAACGTCTGTGCCCATCTTCTCGGATGCGTTTCGTTTGAGTTCAGTTAGATTTGCGCACCGGGCACTCAGGACTGATGGGTGGATGATTTGCCTTGATTCGAGTGAAAAGTTGCGCGACAAGCTTATGTGTGTTACTTTTGTTAAACGATAGACGTATGTCTGTGACTGGGTCGTGTCTGCTTGCGAAGCGTGCTTGGCACCGCACACCGAGAAGCAAAAAAGTAGCTATAGGTTTTCAAAACGGTAGAACACGGAGGTAGACTACCGCAACCTGTTTGTAAACGTCAACAAGTTATTTGTAACAGGATGAATAGTGAAAAAGGCAGAAGGGGAAAACATACAAATAACATACAAATAACCAACAACTAGTTTTTTTCTCCCTCTGATTGCTATGCATTATTTTTTAAATGTCAGAAATACAACTGCAAGCAATGCGCACCAGTGCTTTCACCAGAACAGTGCTTGCCCGTTCTGATGTGAAAGACAAAATATAACCTACTACTACTACTACTACTACAAAAAAAAAACATAATGGGATCACTGTATCAACACATTGCAATTCCAAGTCAATAATTCTGTGATATCAGCTAGACCATTTTGAAACAACACTCATTGTGAATCCATTCTGCAAAATGTTGTGAACAATTCATAAACAATGGGTAGAAATAAGAGGAAAATAACCAAAACATGCCCCAAATTGCAGTTCAGTGTTTGCAGTCGGATATAGTATCCATTATCCCTCCATTGTCGGCCAGTTCTAGTCAATCTGGTGGCCCAGGCCTGCCCCCTTTTCCTCTTTCCTTTTTTGTATTTAGAAATTGGCATCTGTAAACATAGTATTGTAGGCCTACATCTGATTGAGCACATCTGATCTAGTACTTACTACCTACAGGTACATTCATACTGAGTGTATAGGCCTACTGAGTGTATGATGAATATTCATTGTTAATGTGAAGTGTAACGTTTTATGTTGGTTGAAGTTCTGATTTTGTGGCACTTTTTGGTATTACTGGCGCCCTCAAGACATAGGCCTATTCTGCTCTAGGCGACAGCCCTGTCTGCCTATGCCTAGCGCTGGCTCTGGCACCATTCTTTGCATAAAACCAGTGTATGTTTCGTTATGAGGGCAGAGCCTGGCTACATTGGTTTTCGTAGGGTTACGGAGTGATACTCGATCGGGTGCCTAACCGGTAAAAAAGTTCAGTCAGATGACTTTTTTTTGCTTTAATCCCTGCAATAGTGTATTATTATCATTATTATTTTACTGTTGGGGGAGATATCGCGCGCTAGTAGGATGGGTGACGTAGGCCTACACAACGCTACGGTGTGCCTTTGAGGACAAACTGCTTGCTTTACCCACAGATTGTCACATGCCGATGTCATTAGTGCCAGATGACTAAAATGCAAGCAAAACCAAAATGTTCCCCATTTTAATTGTATTGCTGTTACTTTGCACGTGTAATTTAAAAAGGATATTAAAATTAAACAGTCAAAATGCAATGGTTTAAAGTATGTTATATATTTTTTTGTCCTGTGTTGGGTGCTGGGGCACCAGTGGCCACTAGGGGGGGCACTGCCTACAAATGCCCCCCCATAGCGCCGACGCTGCAGTCCAGCGATTCTCTGTCGCTTCTTGACGCCGCCGGTGTGTTCGCCCGGTAAGGTGTGCCTATGTCTGAAGAGGGGCTGGTGGGTGGCAGCCTAAAGCAGTCACCTCAAAACACACACACACACACACACACACACACACACACACACACACACACACACACACACACACACACACACAGCCTTCTACTCCTACTTACTAATGAATCTGACTTTTGCCGTTTGTCTCTAAGGTGTGCCTGCGTTTGGAGAAGGGCTGGTGGTTGGCAGCCTACACCGCTCACCCGACCACCTTCAGTGGCATGCTCCTGTTCGAAGCACCGACCATCACGCCTGTGGCGTGAGGACGGGAGCTTTAGTCCAATGAGATGGACTACACTGCACTCTGGGTGGTTGTGGTTGACTCACCTGGGTAGGGTACACATGGTGCTGATTCATCCACACAGACTTGTGTCAAGGGTGATGCTAGTCATTTTATTGCATGTACCCATGTCTTAAAAATAAAATGGTCCAAAAAGAGTTGAAGTGTTATCTACATTGTGTCATGGTGTGTGGGTGTGTGTGTGTGTGTGTGTGTGTGTGTGGGCGCGTGTGTCTGTCAAGGGTCACAGTTCTATCTTTGGAGTGAGTATTGTGGTGATTGAATGTGGATATGGAATATAGCTGATACATTTGCAGTCATATAGAGTTACCGCATTATTCATTCTTAATGAATTTCCAAGCACATTTAATGGGCATTTCTTGATGACATCAGGTTATGAGAAGTTACATGAGTGGAAATCTTTAAAGGCGCAGTATGTAGGATTGTGCCCAGAATGGGTATTGCAAATCTGTGATGGTCATTGAAATTATGCTTCTTATTGCCAATTTTAATCTTTTCATGAACATTCACTTAGTAATAAACTAATATTTTAAATGAGTACAATAAGTTTTGTTGTTAAAAATGTCTATTTCCGGAAATTCTAAATAGCTGACATGGAGAAGATCATCCTCTTGATGTATAAAAAGTGCACTTTTCCCTGTCATAATGAATAGCTTAGATAGAGTGTGATGGTGGTGGTAAGTATTCATGAGAAAAGGTAACATCTGTGAGTGGGCAGCATGAATTCTGGAAATAAACTACTGAAATTTAATATAAACGAATACGAATACGAATACTTCATTGTCCACAGAGTGGAAATTTGTCTTCAGTTTCACCACAGACATACAAACATTTAAAGACAATAATCCCACAAAACACAATCAAGCATTCAAACACTGCACCTGTACAAAGCAGAAGAGGAGGACAGGTTATTATAAAAGTACATTTAAATATTAAGTGAATATAAAAATTGTACATTAGCACTCAGTAGAGTGTTTAAAAGAATAAAATAGCTGAGCTGAGTAATAAATATAATGAGTAGGCCTACAACAATAAATAGAATACGTAGCAAGAACAATTAAAGAGCAGGGGAGAGGTTAATGAAGTGTAAAAACCTGTATTATTAATCGCCCTTATTCCTGTAGGGACAAAAGAATTCTTAAAAATGTTTTTAACGGCGCTGGGAACCCTAAAACGCCTCCCAGAGGGTAGGAGCTCAAATTCACAGTGGAGAGGATGGGAGGGGTCATTTATGATTTTCCTTGCTTTGTTTAAAATCTGTTCATCATACATCACACTTAAATGCTTTTGTTGCTTTCCTATGACCTTTGAGGCCATATTCACTATTCTCTTCGCCATATTCACTAAATAAATATATACATTTAATATATTACATACTGTGCTGCAGTATGTCAACTACTATACAAACTACTAAATATATTACATACTGCATTGTCCCCCCCCCCACAACTTGAGGACTCAAATGAATACGTATGACTGAGTGGTAAGCCAGAGCAGAGTCCTGCACCGGGTCGGGTACCCACGGGTACCCACGGGTACGGGTAAATAGTTGCCCAAACGGGCGGGGTTTTAACGTTCTGAAATTTCACGGGTGGGTATGCGGGCGGGTAGGTTAAAATACGGGTGGGTAGCTCGGGTAGCACGTCAATCAAAATGGTCATAGTACTACTAGGAGGCTATTTTCTTTTTTATCTATTTAGATTTAGATTTTTATCTATTTAGATTAGGGATGTGCACGAATATTCGAATGTCACAAATGAAAACTACTGCAGGGTTACATTAAATTAACCTAGTAGCTCCCCTGTATTCTAGATACGATGCTCATCTTTCATTTCCAACACGAGTGTGTCTGAAAGCGTCCCGCCCCCGCCGACACGACACACACACAGCCAGGGAGAAGCCACGCATCTCGTGCATTTCAGGAATGGGCATTGGGCATTCATAAATAAATCGTTGACACTGTAAATCTGCAATTGGTGATGGTTTTGTAAACATGGACTGTCATCTGCAACTGTTCGGGAATAATGTCACATCAATTTGCGTCTGATTTGGCCAGCGTAAACTTCTGCAAGGTAAGCTACTTAATGCCTAGCTGTTTGCCAATGTCAGCGTCAACAAGGCAGGTTATTTCAATATCTAACGCTAATAATAAGCTAACAAGCGAAGTAAACTATGAGTACTCTTTAGCTGAAGCGATTTTATCTGGCTCACTACACTATAATCTGCAACTATTTGGGGGTCGTTCATATGGCGTTGCTTCGGATTTGTAAAAAAAACTTTTCCGAAGTAAAAGCCACCCCTGTATCCGTGCGAATCGGGATACTGTCTATCAACAATGTCAGCTAACTAGTTCTAATGCAGCCCAACTAGTGAACAACGGTTCAGTGGGGTTTACTTTGCCGTGCCACGAGAATGGAAGGAGGGGAAGGGAGTGAGAAATATTTCTCGTCACGGACGCACAGACTCCCTCTTCCTGAACGTGCATTTTCAAGCTATTGCTCCCCCCTGCCGGTGCTGTAGATGGAAGGCCACTGTAAATAAGTATTGAACTCTTTATGATACGTCGGCGGAATTTAGGCTACATGTTTTCAAGGGATGACGGTGGGAGTCCATCAATCAAATGCACATCCCTAATTTAGATTTATCTATCTATTTTACCTATTTTTGATATCACCGCAGCCGTTATGACATCAGTCACGTCATGCCTACTTTCGATTTGAAGTATTTTTTCACGGGCACGGGTGGGTAACGGGTAGAATATTAACGGGTCCGGGTGGGTACGGATTTAACTTTGAAATTACCACGGGTTTACGGGTGGGTGGGTAATGTTCTGCACGGGCATGGGTGGGTCCGGGTATGAAAAAATGGACCCGTGCAGGACTCTAGGCCACAGTAGCGCTGCCTGACGGCACACTATCACACTAATACTGGGTGTGTGGCTCCATCTGCTGGACAAACTCATCAAGTACATCTACAAGAAACGTCGGTCTGTACACAGTACACACATACAGTACATACAAAAAAATATTCGCTCACCCATTCAAATGATTTATAGCAGGGGTTCCCAAACTTAACCATGCCAAGGCCCCCATAGGCCCTTCCCTACATACGGTAGATTTGAGCCAAGGCCCCCTTTACATGGATCGTGCCGCACTATTTTTCCTGTGCTCCCCCCACAACCACAGTCCTAGGCCTGTGAGTCAGTGCCCCACTAGGATTTATAAAATTAACTAATGGAAATATTGTGTACTTCAATTTTGGTTTATTTTGGTGTAGTTATTCAGCTTCTTCAATGATTTATTTTAATATTCCCTGACAACTTTCCGCAGCCCCCTAGCATGCCCTCGCGGCCCCCACTTTGGAAGCCACTGATTTATAGAATCAGTTGTCAATCACTTGGCCTGTCTAAAGTGTATCAAAACAAGCACCTAGGTCACTCTTAGCCAGTGTTGCCAGATTGGGCTGTTTCCCGCCCGATTGGGCTGCTTAGGATGGCCGTGTGTGGGTAAAAATGGCATTTAGCAGAATCTCTTTCGCCCGACAATCAGAAATGAATAGACTTGGGCGGGATTTTGTGCTTCTAGGCGGGTTTTGAGCATTTTTTGGGCTGGAAATCATCAGCCTCATCTGGTAACCCTGCTCTTAGTAGCTCAGCAAACTCTAACATAAAAGCAACTCAGACATGAAGTAGTAGGCCACGTAAACTGACAGAGAGGGGTTAGCGGATACTGAGGCGCATAGTGCAAAGAGAACTTCATGTGATCTTCAGATTAGCCCAAGTTAAGTACAAATACCAAATAGAGGCCTCCTAAATTGATATTGACTAAGGGCTAATTGCTTAGGGCCTCAAAGACCTTAGCAGCGGTCCTGGTGAGTACACAATGTGAAAATGCATAGATAGGATTTCATTGTCACAGTTTTGATGCCCTGCATGAAAATACACAATGAAAATCCACAAAAATAAAGAGAATGCTTACATGAGAAGGTGAGTCCATACTTTTGGCCTGTACTGTACAATACTAAATGTTACCCAAAGACACCAAAGTATATCATTCGCATTCAAATATGAGCAGTGAAGTGGAATAAACTCAACATCTGTGTGTCTCTAAGAGAGAGAGAAGTGTGTGGCATACTGTCTGGTTTCCTCACATGGTGAAAAGCAGGTGTCCAGAGAAGGTAGTGTGCTTATTGTGGCTATCAGACACCCATGCACCAGGCCACAACTTCACCCAGACCTCATCTCCCTTCTCCAGCAGCATAGACACTCCGTTAGCGGCACTCAAGGCCCCACTTGTCTGATGTGCAGCAGCAACGGCAACATGCTCTCCATTTTTCCGCAGTGAGACTGCTACGATCTTCTGACCACCGTGACCGAATATATACACAGCAAACCAGTAGACTCCTCTGATTGGAGCTCTGAATTTTCCTTTAATGAATTAGTTAAGATGATACAAAAGGAAAAGAAATAAAAGTAATAATTACAAAATGTACATAGAGTTAACGTAATTATTGAATTAATTGAAGTTAATTGTTGTTTTAAATGACCAATAAATCATCAAATAACTTTGGCACAGTATGAAACAAGCCAGACAAAAACAAATAAGCTTACATCCACTCTGCATCCAGCCTCTTCTGAACACTATTTTTTTGTCTTACCATCTTGGTGATTGTAGGCGTTTCCAATGTTAGTGATGGAAGTTGAAACACCAACGTATCGACCCCTGATATATCTCTACGATGACCCCCCAAGCAGTAGGGCAAAGAAAGACACCCTGCTCTGATCTCTCTCCTTCTTCAGATCTGATACAGCCAACCTAGTGGCATTCAGATCCGCTGATTGAACTGGGGATAAAACACATTCAAAGAGGAAGGAACAAGTCAAGTGCAAACGGCTACTGTAGACTATTATTCAATCAAAAAACCATATTGTCTACAGTTGTCTACAGTTTGGACAGTTTTGTGACCAATGAGCGCGTCCCATTGTCTACAGTTCGGCCTGGCAGTACATGGGATTGACACGGCGCTCAAACTGTAGACAGCGGATCCGCGGACATTATAAGCGAGACGAGCATCAACAAACTTTTACAGCGATTTGACATCTGTCAAACTTTATTGGCTATCGGGACATTTAACCCGTGTATAAAAACCAACAGTCAAGTGAAGACGTTGTGCCCCAGCTTCGCCAACCGTGGATTATATAGCAGGGGAGTCTGCCTTAGCACTTAACAACTTGAAGACACCTCACATAAGCTAAAGGTAAGATTTCATTCAATCGCTTTGATATCCTTTCTGCGGATGTTATTTCTCACAAAGTACTGCTCTAATTATAATCATTTGTACATTTGCGATCTATACAATTGACGGCAAGCACCGTTGACTGTAATGTTGTTGGCTCACTTTGCTAGTTGTCAGATGACATTGAACTGAAGGCTACGGGATATGCTATAAATGTTGTTATTATTGTAGTATTAGTGTTGAAAGGGATGTTGTTGAGACATAACTACGTTTTATGAGGGTGGATGCACATGAACATACAGCTTACATTGTCGCAGTTACGAGTGCTTCTGTAACCTTTGGTTGTATTATGTTATACAAGTGTAATAACACCTGGCGTTTGACACTTCAATGACTTAGAACGTATTGCTTTGGGGCTACGCCATTGTATCATTTATCAATGCGGAGACATGAAAGCTTGCATAGACACAACACGAGTGCTTCTGTACTGTTTGGTTGTATTACTTTGTTAAAATGTAATACCTGGCACAGTTGTCACTTCAATGACTTAAAACATAGTCTTACGATTCCCACACGCTGTGAGACACTATAGTTTTAGAATGTTCAGTGTACAGTATTGTGTTTGATTGGACCACAGCTTTTATACTAGGGACCACAGCTTTTATTCTAGTTTACATTAAATAATTTACTGTTGATATCTTATAGTTATACAGTTTTATTAACCTACAGTAATGCAATTGTGTAAACAACCCACTAAATAACTTGCAATTATGAACAAAACAGTGTGTGTGTGTGTGTGTGTGTGTGTGTGTGTGTGTGTGTGTGTGTGTGTGTGTGTGTGTGTGTGTGTGTGTGTGTGTGTGTGTGTGTTTACAGATGGATCCTCTAATGCCCACACTTTCCATCCTGGACACCAGCACACCCAAAGACAGGCAGCAGTGTGTCCTTAGCATGACCAAGGAGGCCAAGGACTTCCTGAAGGCACACGCTCGGGACAGTGAGACGGTGGACAGTAGGTTGAGGGACTCAGCCACAGCTTACAAAGAAGGTGAGAAGAGTACAGTACAAAACCTGTGCTTACATCTGCACTACTGTCTAGGCATGATGACTTAGCTTTTGTTCCCCTTACTGTCTTACAGCTGTTAAGAAATGCAAGCTGATAACGCCCACTCCAACAGAGGCACACGTATTAGGTCAGCTGGTGTGCACCTTTGGGAAATATACAAGCAAAAATTTCAAGTGGCTGGTCGAGAACGACATTGGCTACTGCAAATAGTAAGTGTGGTACATCAAATTTGATTACCATGTACACAGTGTTTTATCTTAATAGTACTGTGGGCCTCACCATGTTTCATTACTATGCCATTTCAGCCTCATCGACCGCCACATGAAGGAGATGAAGCACCCTGACAAGAAAAAGACCATCAATGACGAGTGGCTGAAGGAGCACTTTGTAAAATATGCGCACCTCTTCACCGCCGTCTCATGTCACCTGGAGGTGAATGTGGACCGGGCCATCTATGGGCAGGGGAGGTTCAAGTCCTTCACCCACCTGGAGATGTGGCAGTGGTACAGCCTGCACAAGAAGCTCCTGGCAGATCCTCAGGCTGGCAGCGATGCTGAGAGGAAGCGGGCGCAGGAGGCCTATACCTCTGTGAAGCAGTGGCTCATCATGAAGGAGGATGACATCAACTCCAAGGCCCTGAAGAGGTTCAGAAAATACATTCTGGACAAGGAGGTACGTGTGTAGGTTACCATGTGTTTAAACGAAGGATCCGGTGATACATAGGGACCCCGTCTCATGGGAGTCAATGTTAACTGTTAGCTTGGAGGTCAAATTTGCACTGCAGTAGTCAGAGAACGGTTGAAAGTACAGGAGAAAGGTTAAACTAAATTATTTAACTAATAATGTAAAAAGGTGACAAGAGTGCGGCGCGGCACAACACGACACGACAGTGTGTGCACGAGAAGGCAGGTGCATGTGTGTGGTGCGCAGTGGATGGTCTTGTATAACAGTCTCAAACTAGGGGGGAGAAGATTTAGCTAAAAACATCCTTAAATTGTGAATTTTGAGCATACTCTAGCGGCCAAGGGACAGTGAATATGAGAACCGCCAACCAACTTTGTTACTCTATTTAGCTGTAATGTCTGATGGGTGTGTGTGTGTGTGTGTGTGTGTGTGTGTGTGTGTGGGGGGGGGGGATGGATGGATGGATAGATGGTTGTTGTTTTTTTTAATTACATCAAGATAGAGAGGTGATTCTCACAGTAAGTTTCCCCAGCAACTGTCCAAATCAAAACCCTTAGTAGGTCTACTAAAAAATAAAATACACTAATAACCCACAATGGCAACTAAGAACCCCCTCCTCTCAGCAGTCTCCTTCTTAACACCCCCTCAACACTTGCTTGGTTGTGATCTCATTAGCATATTTAATCATCATATTTCAGACAACTTGCTATACAAAAAACTGTCATAGTTTGAATTAGTTTACTCAATTATTTACTCAAACTGCTCAAATTTTAGTTAATTCACCTAGTATCTGTTATATTGTCTCCCTGTGGAAAATGAGTAGGAAGGCTCCAAAAAGTATGTTCCACTATATATAAATCGGTAGATTTTTAATATGTCATGATATACTAGGGATTACACTTGGAATGATTATGACTCCTGTTGTAATTTGTCCCTTGTCAAACGCTAGACTGACTAGGCTTCTCTCTCTCCCTCTCGTGCGCATTAAATAGAAACGGCCTGCAGTGATTGATGCACGATGTTGGATGCGCTTCTTCACCTGGCTTATTACCTGGTAGCTAGCATACTTTAGCCTTTTTCCCCTGTAGCGCACTCACCCGTTAAAACTCTGCTACCGGTTGGATTCACTCGCGCAAAAATCAGATATCATTTGCATCGGCTATAATTCGTATACCGGTAAATGATACACTGAACGGAAACTGTTGACGTACTTGGACATTTCAAACCATTACCCGAAACAGTTGAATACGAGGAACACGTGACGTGTAACCAAGCTTTCATTAACGAGCTCTTTTGAGAAGAAATACTTTTTCACGAAGGCAGGGAAGCTGCGGAGTCAACTTATAAGGAAAAACAACTAAACCTACTGTCGCTGTTACATCCACTCACTCACTTCTCATCGAAATGCTTGCGTTTCGTTTGTTGTTGTCATACAAGAAAAGGCCTGCCGAATCGTGATGTTAAATAGCATGCAATTATGCATAACTTTACGGCGAAATTAATAACGGTATTAGAGCAGAGAGCAGTTATGCCATTTGATCATGAGAGGTGTGGGGTACCTGTTCGCTAACCATGCTACAATGCTACACGGATCCATTGACTTTCACTAGCTTAGCGACATATTCCCTCGTTTAACTTGTCTTAAAGCAAGACAACGCTTAACATGAAAATAAGACACCACCTGTATGAACCCCAGCCAACGATTTTAACTGTAGTAAGCCCCAAAATAGTGGCATACCCCTTTAAGTCCAAAGACGGCAAATTTCTGCATTTGGGGAGGGGGAAAGGTCGGACAACTCTCTCACACCTCTCTGGAAAACTTTATCTGTGACAGATCGCCTGGACATTTTCATACAATGACAAAGTAACTCGCCAACCCAGCCGACCGAAGAGACCCCGGTTTTAAACTTTTGCGCTGCTTTTCCTAAGTATGAAGGGCGGGAGGGACTTAGATTGAGCTCGTTGTTATTGGCTATGCCGACAAACACAAATACTGTGATTGGTCAAACGTCAACGAGAATGCAAACAGGGAGCAGCGGCGCAGAAAAGATGGCGAGAAGATGTTCAACCTGCTGTAGCCAAAGTACAAGAAGGGCAGCTACATTGTGAGGAAAGTGTTGACGGAACCATCTTTTGGTAAGCATAATACAAAGTGCAGATAAGTTTTGTATTTTATTTAATTGTAGGATAAATTTTAACCTTCTCCCATCTTCCTCTGCAACAGGCTATGCTGAAGAGATGGTGGAGGCCATGTGTCGAAATGAGGACTACACTGCCCTACTAAGGCAAAAGGCAGTAACTTACCAGAGTGTGAAACTGAGAAAAATGGAATTAAAGTTTTCTTAAAAGAAATTAATGTCACCACAATCTGGTTTTTAGCTGGTAGTGTATGCCTGCTTACATCTATAAATAAAAAATAATTTTGTAAACATTTGACCTTTGACCCTTTTTTGGAAGTTACTGTGTTCTGCCTAAGCATTGCCCCTGGAATGACAGTTAGTCATACTAAGGCAAAAGATAGTAACTTCCATTTTAAATCTGAATAAGAAGCAACAAAGACAACTTTCACATATAATTTAAGCAGTATACACCCTATTAGAGTTATTATGACAAAATGTCATGTTTATTAGGCCTAACAAATAAATTGTCGACCTATATGGGTTTTATGTGTATTTGTAGGCCTACACCGGTATTTCATACTACCGTAAATGGTAATTACACACATTTCCTATCCAGGCTGATCATATTTCATTATATTATAGTTTCATTTTATATTTTTTGATTATTGACATGACTGAAATTTAAATGAGTTTTAACTGTTAACAGAGTAACAGTAACTGAGGTTACTGTGTTCTGCCTAAAGCTGAGCTTACACTGTGCGACTTTTGCAGCGATTTTGCCCCGATTTGGCACTCGCACGACTTTTTGAGAGTCGGGCCGATTTCTTGCTCAATCGCAGGTCAATCGTGAGTCTCGCATCGTGCAGTGTACATGGGGTAACGACAAGCGATTTCGCCTCACGATCGTGCAATCGCTGGGTCGCAAGAAAATCAAAACGGTTTGAAATTCTGGTCGTGGCTCGTGCTTAAATCGCACAGTTAAAGCAGTGCTACGACCCGATTTGACACTTCACATTAATAGGGTCGTGCGATTCGCTGCTGAGCGCGACCTCATCTCCACCTCAGGTGCGCATGTTCCCTCCTCTGCAGACCAGGGAAACATGCCTGTCGCGTCGTACGGTGGAAGCATTTCGCTCGCAGCCGACTGTTGGCTCGTGTAGTTTGAGGACGTGAGTCGTGAGTTGTGAACTTTTAAACAGTGAAATTCCATCGTGCAGTGTGAGCAGAAGCTTAAGACCCACGAGTGAAAAAGTCGTGCGAGTGCCAAATCGGGGCAAAAGTCGCACAGTGTATGCCCAGCTTTAGATAGTTGGATACCAACATATGGTTTGACTCTGAAAACACACCGAAGACAGTTTACATCCCTGTTACTCATTGCGCGGCTCGCGATGCCTGACTTGGCGGCTCGCAAGGTTATAGAAAAAAATATTATAGCCCAACACAATCAACAGACCTGCATTTAAAATCTGCCATGCCTACATACAGTGAGGAGAATAAGTATTTGATCCCTTGCTGATTTTGTTGGTTTGCCCACTAATAAAGACATGATCAGTCTTTAATGTTAATGATAACATGTATTCTAATATGGAGAGACAGAATATCAAAAAGAAAATCCAGAAATTAACTCTAAAGAATATATATTAATTGATTTATATTTAATTGAGGGAAATAAGTATTTGATCCCCTGCCAACCATTAAGAGTTCTGATCCCACAGATCAAATGACACTTCCAATCAACTTGCTATCTGAATTGAACACACCTGTTAATAGTAACCTGCACATAAGACACAATGAATCTGCAGAATCAGTCCATAGTATCAGTCAATCAATCAAACTAAACTCGCCAACATGGGAAAGACCAAAAAGCTGTCAAAGGATGTCAGGGACAATATTTTAGAACTCAATAAGGCTGAAATGGACTCCTGGATATTAAGGAGCAAACTGTTGGTGCATTTCTTCCAAATTTTAGGACATACAAAATTATCATCAATCATCAATCGTAGGCCTGTCTGTGGTTCCATACTAGATTTGCCCTTGTCGGGATTCAATAACCAGAAAACAGAGATAAAGCACCCTAAAACTGTATGGGAAGAGCTAGGAAATAATCTCAAGGCAGCTGGGACCTCAATCACTAAGAAAACTATTGGAAACACTTAATACCACAGCTGATTAAAATCCTGCAGTGCATGTATGGTACCCCTGCTTCAGAGGGAACCTGTTCAGGCTCACTTGAGGTTTGCCAATGAACATCAAACTGTATTAGGATATGATTGGGAGGTGCTGGAATCAGATGACACCAAAATCAAACTGTTTGGCATTAACACAACTTGATGTGTTTTGAGGAGGAGAAATTCTGCCTATGATCCCAAGAACAACACATTCTCAAACATCAGTCATGAAAGTTTTAACATCTGGCCAAGACACAGGACAACTTCACATCGTCAAGAAATGGATGGAGGGAGAAATGTAAACGTACAATGCTGCATGCAAACCTCTTTCCCACCACCAATAGACTGAAGGTGGGTCATGGATTGGCCTCCCAAGAGGCAAGCCACATTTGGACGTTTGTTCACATTTTCATTGGTGGCTTAGTTTTGCATTATTTTAAAAATAGACGGCTTTACATTCTAAATGGCTGGGGGTCGTCTATCAGCAGAGAAAAGAGCGCCGAAACTTCACTTAATTTGGCAAACATCCTTCACAACAACGCCACGACACTCAATGGCGGAGACCAATAAATTATCTGGTCCACATCAAACGAGTAATTCCATCATACATTGTGAATGATGCGTGCACGCGCCTGGTGTAACTCTCTCGCGCAGATTGCATTGTTGGTGACCACATCGCAAGTCGCTGTTCATTTTCGCGCCTGGTGTATCTCTCTCACGCAGATTGCTTGGTGACCACCTCCCAAATCGCTGTTCATTTTCAGTTTAACCTGGCGCTGTCAAACGGGCAATGAAGGCAAGCAGAGCGCGAATAAAGCATGTGGAGTTGCGTTGGAATGCTGGAAGTTGGAAACGTAAACTTTCTCCCTATCTCGCTTTCTCTCTCTCTCCGCACGGCATTGATTGACAGCTGATAGAACTCAGTGCTGTCGGCGACGTCACATTTTTATAAATAATAAGTTAACAAGACCATCAGGCAACAATCCTTAACAAGCTCAATAACTCTTGAGCCAATCTGTTAATTCCGTCCTCGTTACATCGTGAATGACGATCCTCAGGTCATCAGCCATCAAAAATATGCTGGCTGACAGCGCCAGAGAGAGAGAGAGAGAAACAACAAAAACTGGACTCTGTTTTTGTGTTGGTTTTGACTCTGGTTGCATGTATTGCCATCTGTCAGCGCCAGGTTAAACTGAACTGCCCTATAAGTGAGTTCGCAATTACCAGCGCGAAATGCATTATGGGTAATATTCGCCATTTTGAGAGATAAACAAAACAGCGTTGCCCCGGGATACAATAAAACGTGCATGATATTTTATCTAGCCGGGTTACTCCGAGCATGTAATCTTGACAACAAACAATTCAAAAAACCATTTAACAACCCCAAATTACTCAACATTTCGCTGGTAGGTCGAGGATGGTCTTGGGGTTGTAAACGAGACATTTTTTAACTTTTTAAGTGAAACCAGAATTAATTAACGAACTTGTTTTGGAGAGATGTCTGGTAAACTAACAGAATGCTAACTATCCGGGTTGCTAGCTAAATCCGATTATGTAATGTTGACAACAAACAAGTCACACAACCATTTAACAACTCCAAATTACTCAAAATTTCGCTGGTAAATCAAGGAGGATCTTGGGGTTGAAAACAAGACATTTTTGAACTTTTTAAGTGAAACCAGAATTTAATAACGAACTTGTTTTGGAGAGATGTCTGGTAACTAACAGAAGACTAACCATCCGGGTTGCTAGCTAAATCCGAGTATGTCATATTGACAGCAAACAAGTCACACAACCATTTAACAACCCCAAATTACTCAACATTTCGCTGGTAGATCAAGGAGGGTCCTGGGGTTGAAAACAAGACATTTTTGAACTTTTTAAGTGAAACCAGAATTTAATAACGAACTTGTCTTGGAGAGATGTCTGGTAACTAACAGAATGCTAACCATCCGGGTTGCTAGCTAAATCCGAGTATGTCATATTGACAGCAAACAAGTCACACAACCATTTAACAACCCCAAATTACTCAAAAATTCGCTGGTAGATCAAGGAGGGTCTTGGGGTTGAAAACAAGACATTTTTGAACTTTTTAAGTGAAACCAGAATTCATTAACAAACTCGTTTTGAAGAGATGCCAGTTAGCCCACACATAGCTATGTTCAGTACAGCTTTACATGTCCTTCTTAAATTGAATGTTTCATTAATTTATTCTACCAGTTCATGATACAGCTTCATTAATCACCTGTGGCCACTGTCTGTCATCGTCTATCCATGAAACTTTATTCAAAACTTAATTCAGGCTGTCATTTTGATGGTCTCAGTCACCAGAATTGATAAGCGCAGCAACGATAGATGGCATAACGGAGAACGGCACACTTCAGCAATGGCGACAGTGCACAAGCGGCACCCATGAATCGCAATGCAATCATTCTAAAATCTACAGAAAGCACCACTTTTACCCCACTACGAAATCCACAAAGTATGACATTTATTTCCCTCGTTTACTGGTGTGCAGCTCAGTGTCCTACCGCTTCGGGATGGCAGGATCTGGTATCCACGCATTTGTTTATCTACCGTTTTGCGTTGCTAGGTCAATTTCGCGCAGGCGCACTAGTAATTGCGAACTCACTTATTTGCTCTTTGATGTAAAAGTGCCCTTCAGCAGGTGTCTTTTAGTGTTTAAAAGTGAGCTAGGAGGCCTAACAGCAATTGCTGACATAGGGTAATTAATTAATAATTCAATAATTTAATAATAGACCTACTAATAATTTAATAATTAGGCCTAATACTACCACTAATAATAATCATTTGCATAAATAATACTACAACCATGTATAATGAGGCCAACACTCTGATTTTTTTTCTCCTAATGTGGCTCTTGAGGAAGATATAGTGAGTATCACTGGTTTACATTTTTAATATGTAGCGTGTAGACATCGGCTGGACAGTTGTGTTTGCTATTTAGGACCATGGCAAACATGTGCTGTTGACCATGAAAATAGATCGAAGAGGGTTGGAAGTTTTCATATTTAGTGTATATTGGTTGTAGAAACAGAATGGTTGTGTTTGTAGCCAGTGTTGCCAAAAGAAAATCAACCAAAGTCGCTATGGGCTTGCTGAAAAGTCGCTAGATGACGTCATGACATTACGTATGACGTCACAATGTCACGCACGGCGCGCTGATCTACAGAAAACGTGCCCACATGCCTTCATCCACAGTACAAGTGGGCGGTGCTAGCTACTTTTTGGAGATCAGAGCTAATCTGCAGCCCTACTTAACCGTGGGAAACGCTTCTGATGGCGGCGCAGAGTCAGAATTATGTGGAAAAACGATGAATTTGTCACTGAAAATGCACGTTTTAAAAAGTCGCCAGATGCACCAAAAAGTCGCTAAAGGCGCTAGATGAGTTTTTTGTCATCAGTGCACGAGATCCACTGCGGTCGGTGCGGCCAGCCTGCTAGTGCTCATTTAAATTTGTCATACCAGTATGCATATCCCAAGGAGCCGTTGTGGTAGCTTTTGTGATACGCACCGGATTCTCATGCCCCCTGTATCTGCTTGTAGGGTAGACCGAGTAAAGTTAAGTGTTGGATACAGTTGAGGTAAATCAAATATACCTGTGTAACAAGACTGATCTAATTCAAAGTGTAGGCATAACATAAATGACAGTCCCTAAACATTTGGTGACCATATCGAACATTGTGTAATCTCGGTTTATGTTGACATTCGGTTCCTGCCATATCTTTGTCCCATATCGCTTGCCGTAGCCTCATACAAGCAGATGTACATGTGCATGAGAATTCCTGTGCGTATCACAAAAGCTGCCACACCGTAGTGCCTCATGTGTCACGTCTGTCTCTACCCGCCACTGAAAATGCATTGTGTGGTGTCGTGGGGAGGGAGACTGATTTGCCTCTCACAAGACAAGTGAAATAGTCTCTAGATTCGGCCAGATTGAGCCTGAAAAGTCGTTAAATCGCTAGATGATTTTTTTTGTCGCCAGAGGTGGCCAAAAGTCGCTAAATTGGCAACACTGTTTGTAGCCATCCAATCTCAGACGGTCGTCATTTGAATTGACGGAAGATTTTCAATAAAACAATATGATCTAAAAATAGCCTAAATAGTCATAAACATGTGCTGTTGACCATGAAAATAGATCGAAGAGGGTTGGAAGTTTTCATATTTAGTGTATATTGGTTGTAGAAACAGAATGGTTGTGTTTGTAGCCATCCAATCTCAGACGGCCGTCATTTGAATTGACGGAAGATTGCCAAGTCGCATAAGGGGTCTTACACACCAGGGCGGTAAAGCGTCGCGGAACGGCCGCGTCTTTTTACCGGCGTCGGTGAAAATACACTGAAACCTCTGTCCTTACACACCAACCGGCGGTAGTCGAGCGTCAGCGGCGTGGGAGCCGGCTCCGCGCTGCATTTGGAAAATAGAACTCAAGCGTATTTTTCACGCCGGGGGACCGGCGGTGTCTCATTCAAATGAATGGCAGAGTAGCATGCTATCTTTGGCTGTGGGGAGGGTTTTGATCAGGACTTGCCGCGCACGCCGACGCTGTCAGTGTGAAAGGCAGAGAAAAACACTCTGGCTGAAAGCAGAAAGACCGCGTTCGTCCCGCGACCGTTCCGGTATGTTTTGGCCCTTAAGCGGCGCATGTCGTAATAAAATATAAAATAATATTAACATATAGTTTTTATACTGAAAGTATATAGCGGAGGGTCTGTAATATTGAGCTAAAGTGTTTGAAAGCTAGAAAAATTGCATGATGACGGCCGATCGGCTATGAAAATATTCCGGCCGGCAAGGCCACGGCCGTTATGGTAGCTAGAGGGTTATCCGTGGGAAACGCTTCTGACGGCGGCACAGTTACAATTATGTTGAAAAACAATGATTTTGCATTGAAAATGTGCATTTAAAAAAGTCGCCAGATGCACCAAAAAGTCGCTATCGTCACTAGATGATGTTTTTAGTCACCAGGCACGTCAAGTCGCTAAATTGGCAAGACTGCACAGAATTCCGTACTTTTCTTTTGTAGTACAAATTGTACACTTGGCCAGTCGCCAGGGTTGCCAGATGAGGCTGATGATTTCCAGCCCAAAAAAATGCTCAAATTTCCAACTTTAATGAAGAATTTGTGTCTGGAAGGCATATACAGTGAGTCCAATATGTATTTGATCCCTTGCTGATTTTGCCGGTTTGCCCACTAATAAAGACATGATCAGTCTATAAATTTATGATAATATGTATTCAAACATGGAGAGACAGAATATCAAAAACAAATTCCAGAAAATAACTTAAAATAATATATTTTAATTTATTTGTATTTAATTTAGGCCAATAAGTATTTGACCCCTCTAGCTAAAGAGGATAAAGTGCTTTGTGGCAAAGCCCTAGTTGTCTAGCACTGAGGTTAGATGCTTCTTTTAGTTAATGACAATGTTTGTGCATACAGTAGAAAATATGTTTTGCCCATTTTTCTTTGCACATTATCTCTAAAGCATTAATAGTTTGTGGCTGTAGCTTGGCAAATGGGAGGTTCAGTTCTCTCCATAGAATTACTATAGGGTTAATATTTGGAGACTGTCTAGGCCACTTCACGACTTTAATATGCTTCTTATTGAGCCACATATTTGTTGCATTGACTGTATGTTGTGTATTATTGTCATGTTGGGAGATCCAAAAATGGCCCACCCTTCAGTATAGTGGTGGAGGGAAGGACGTTTGCACTCAGGATTGCACATTACATGTCTCCCTCCATCCATTCATTGACGATGCAAAGTTGTCCTGTGCCTTGGCCAGACAAACACCCTCAAACCATAATGATACCACTTTCATGCATGATGGTGAGGAGGGTGTTCTTGGGATCATAGACAGCAGTACTCTTTCTCAAAACACATTGAATTGTGATAATGCCAAACAGCTTGATTTTTGGTTTCATCTGACTACAGCACCTCCTTATCATATCCTAAACCAGTCTGATGTCTGTTGGCAAACCTCAAGTGGGACTGCGCAGGTTCCTTCTGAAGTAGAGGTACCATGTGTGCACTACAGGATTTTAAACCTCTGTGGCATTAAGTGCTACCAGTAGTTTTATCAGTGATTTTGGTCCCAGTAGCTTTGATATCATTGCCTAGTTCATCCCGTACAGCTCTAGGGTGATTTCTTTCTGTTCTCATGATTATCAAATCCCTACAAAAGGTCAAATCTTGTATAGAACCCCTGACAGGCTGATGGATAGTCATTTTGTATTCCTCACATTTTGGAAGAAATGCATCAACAGCTGGGTCATTAATACCCAGTCTCTTTCTTGTGGCTTTGCAGTCCATTTAATCTTTGTTCAGGTCTAAAATCGTGTCCCTGATATCATTTGACCACTCTTTGGTCTTTCCCATGCTGGTGAGGTTGGAGTGTGACTGATTCACTCATACTATGGACTGATTCTGCTGATTCAATGTGTCTTTTATGCATGTTAGTATGTACAGGTGTCTTTAATTCAGATGACAAAGTTGATCGGAAGTGCCCATCTGGTCTGTGGGCCCGGAACTGTAATCAGTTGGCAGGGGATCAAATACTTATTTTGCTTGATGAAATGGAAATACATTAAAATATATTCTCTTCAGTTAATTTCTGGATTTTGTTTTTGATATTCTCTCTCTCCATATTAGAATACATATTATCATAACATTTATTGACTGATCATGTCTTTTTTAGTAGGCAAACCAACAAAATCAGCAAGGGATCAAATACATATTGGACTCACTGTACATATTCGGCAGACTGCACCAATGAGAGTCTACAATCGTTGGGACTGGGCCAATCAGAGAGCTCTACAGCCAGCTGTGTTAGCCAGCACAGCACAGCACAGATGACTGAGGAGGAAAACACATCGCTCAAAACTGTAGGGAACATTAAATGATCGACACGAAAGGCTTGTTATACATAGCATTTCACGAAGTAACACACGATGGAATCCTTATAGAGACGCATTATAGAGATGATTTCGAAAACATTCCTGAAGACCTGACGCCCCGCTTTCTGAAGCCCATGCTAGAGAATACAGCTGATGGACAAAAAGGTTTCATCAAAGACACACAGACAGGTAAACTAGTTCTATCATCTGTGGAAAGATGCCTTGGTGGTACTTTATCATAGCCAAATGTTGTGTTTGAGTTAAAGGGACACTCCACCCATTTTGCATTAGGCTTTCGATTGCTAGACACCCAGTCATACTTTTGAATGGTCTTGCAAAATCTCTCAATTCCCCCTGAGATAGGAGAAATCCGCATTCATCTCTTAACACTTCCTCCGTCAATGATGTAAAAATCGTCATTTTGCATCATTGACGGAGGAAGTGAAAGAGAGGTGGATTTCTGTTGAGACTACAAGCCTTTTTCCCCACCCTTTCAACCCCGCCCATAAGGGGTTGGACCTAATGCTCCAACAGACCCATCACAGATCAGTGTCCCAGTGCTTTTGAAATCACTGGCATTGAAGCTCCAGTAAGCAGTGTTGCCAGATTGGGCTGCTTGGGATGGCCGTCTGCGGGTAAAAATGGCGGACAGGATTGCAGACAATTAGACAGAGAGGCTTCGTAGAAAGGCATTTTGGATTCATACTCTAAATTCAATGGAGTCTCAGGGCATAAATGAGAAACTCCATATGTCTTGCTTTCTGTAACAAATTGCTTCAGCATCGCGGCTGTGATCTTGTAATAATTGTAGCTGTGGTTTTATTGACAATGTTCTTTGTGTATTGTTTTTTCACTTTTTTGTTTTGTTTTGGGAAGTTGGCAAGCTGTCTAACTGTCTACAATCTTGTCCTGGTGTTGGGGGGTGGGGTCAATTACCTCCAATGAGATGAGACCAACTTTTAGCCAAACCAAGTGGGATCACCTGTGAATGTTAAGTCTTAAAAAGTGTGTCTCTCTCTTGCTATCATTTGACTCTGAAGAAGGTGTACCAACACCGAAACGTTGGTAGCGTGTGTGCACAAAATAAAGTCTTGAAAACTAAGCTGCAGTGTGCTCCAGCTTCTCCTTTCCAGTGATGTCTATCCCACTGTGATGCACCTGCAAGCAGGGTTGCCAGATGAGGCTGATGATTTCCAGCCCAAAAAATTGTCAAAACCCGCCTAGAAGCTCAAAATCCCGCCCAATTCTATTGATTTCTATGGCTAAAATTGTTTTTTTCCCCCCCTGCTAAATGCCATTTTCGCACACGGCTATACTAAGCAGCCCAATCTGGCAACACTGCCTGCAAGCTGAGAGAGGGATGATACGTAGAGTGGATTCCAATATCCAGACTTCCATCCTCCCTTGCTCACTTGCCTGCTTGTGACCTCATGATGATGTCACTGGCGACAGAAAAGTAATTCAATTTCTTGCAAAAGCACAATTCTAATGTTGTTTTCTCATTTGCAATCGGGATGGTGAATGAAAAACAGTCCTCCAAAAGTTGTTGTGGCTAGGCTGACAGCTGGGAAAATTAGTTGTTTTCTCCATGGAGGCGGAGCGAGGCCACGAGCACAAGTGGAGGACGGGAGTCTGCATATTGGAATGCACCCGTAGAGTCCCAAATAACTGGGTGTGGCCTGTGGAACTTGAGCATTGCAGTGCATGATGGGGATTGTTGTCACAAATCCACAAGCACTAAAAAGTCATTTCATGCCTTTTCTCTGCCAAGAAGGCACCAAATTAAAAATGTATACTACTATTCTACTATATTATATGACCCACTTTCAATACATATTCATGTCTCCACCGGTGGAATGCCCCTTTAAGGACTGTTTCCCACCCCATCTGAGTTAGTGAGGGGGGTCTATTGCCACTGTCTGTATGTTTGAACATTATCCAGCAGTCTATTAGGCCTACAATCTGTTGTCACAAGTTAAAGGGGTGTGCCACTATTTTGGGGCTTAATCCAGTTAAAATCGTTGGCTGGGGTTTATAAAGGTGGTAAAGTGTCTTATTTTTCATGTAAGCCGTTGTCTTGTTTTAAGACAAGTTAAAAGAGGGAGCATGTCACTAAGCTAGTGAAAGTCAATGGATCCGTGTACACTATGATCAGCCTACCCATGGGTTACACTTTTTTTTTTTTTTAAATTGCATTTTAGGTGGTGGGCCCAGTCTCATATCTTGTCAGTTCGTTGGTGTTAACGAGTGGCAACTTTATTTTTGCTTATATAACCCCCTGACAACCCATTAGTCAATATTTTGGCTGTTGCCATCCTCAAAACTTGCACATTGATTTATAAAAATGACAACAAAAATTAGCCGACCGAGTGACGTCACGTCAGTGCAAAGTCAACGAGGCAGAATACAGCTAGCGCGTGCATGCTACCCGGAACCGTCAGATTTCATGGCAAAAAGTTACAAGTTGGGGGGTAAGTGGGCTCACTTGTTGTGTACATGCAAAAAATATATTTTTCTCAAACTTTCAGAAGTGCTCTTTTTCGCTGTTAGTGTTCGACTGTCTGACCATCATTGGGCAACGAGAGATAAATGTCAAAAAGAGGACAGGTCTGTTCCCTCAAAGCAATAGAGCAATGAGGTGACGGGGGTAGATCAATTCGCCAAAAAACTACGTGTCAGTAAAGAAATGCAAGCTGTGTTATTTTTTCCAGTAACAGGTAAATGGTCAGGAATGAAATACCTACGTTGTTTCAATGATTAGGTGAATTATCTGCATATGAAAAAAGGCCGATATGCGGATAAATATTCCCTTTTCAACTTTGGGGGCGGAGACTTCCCATTGACTGTGCATTATGTGACGTCACCCCCAGTCTTTTTTATTTTCGTTATTTTTTAATATCAACGTGCAACTTTTCAGCGTGGCAACAGCCAGAATATTGCTTTACATATTGTCAGGAGGTCATATTAGAAAAATCAAGTTGCCACTCGAGAGTGAGAACGAAACTCGTTTTCTAAAGGAGCTACGAAATCTAGCCCACCGTCTATTTGGTACCACAGTAACATCAACTCAGTAATCTGAACATTACCCTTTGAAAAATATAACATTGTTCTATACTTGCATTTTAGACATGAAACAAAAGAGTGGATGCCAACCAAACACATTTCCTCTAAATAACAGTTTGGCAATGAACAAAATTCAAGAGACACCGCACACTGCTTACTTTTCTTTACTTTATTTCTCGGAGCGAACAATGCGTTTCGCCCAATGCGTCATCAGGTTCGCTCTTCAATTTGGCAATATTGAAGGCTTGCACATCAAAAACGTGCCCTAGGCTACACCCCGAGACTGTCCAACAAAATACTGACTTCACAGTGATGTGACGTGATGATGATGATGACAGTTGAGCAAGTGAGCGCACAGAGAGAGCCTGCTAGTGTCCTCCCTTGCCAACGTTTCAGGAGGAGTAGCGATTAACATAAACATTACAAGCAGTGCTTAATTTGAGGGGAAGCAAGCTCCGGAACCTTGGATGGAACCTCATGGGAAGACATCACAGAACCCCACTCGGGGGGAGCCACCCATCCTCTGTGCTCCGGGACCTCCCGCTTGCAGGGTTGCCAGATGAGGCTGATGATTTCCAGCCCAAAAAATGCTCAAAACCCGCCTAGAAGCACAAAATTCCGCCCAATTGAATTGATTTCTATGGCAAAAATTGGGCGGGTTTTTCTGATAAAAGCCATTTTTACCCGCACACGGCCATCCTAAGCAGCCCAATTGGGTGGGAACCAGCCCAATCTGGCAACACTGCCCGCTTGACTAAGCAGCTGAGTACAAGCCACGTACTTACAAGATAAATGTATGTACAAACCAAAGCTATTTCTTCTCACAAGGTGAACAGGTTGAGCATTTGTTAGCATTTGTGCTAAGCGGAGAATTAGCAATTCTAGCTCTGAAGTTTCTCTCCAGCTCTTCTCCGTCATTGGAAGCGCTCGATACTCCCGACGCTTATCTTATTTCAAAACTCCCCCGACTGTTTGTCTGTCTGCCTCTGTTTCTCCATGCGCGGCGCGCACGCTGTCTTTTGCGCCTTCTCTCGTTCACACGTTCCTGCATTTCTCTATGGGGTGTATTTATTTTAGGAGCAGAATACGATTGAAAGGGTTGAAATATCTACTCGCACACGCGCGCCCTTTCCATTATTTCGTTCGCACAATCATTTATTTTAGGGGCATATGCGAGCAAAATGCTCGCACTGTAGAGCCCTGGTAGAGCCACTGCATCCTCCACTGTGGGTCGTTCAAGTGTACTGCAAAGATTTGGTGAGACTGGTCCTCAGTAGGTCTGCGGTGAATGGGTCAGGATCCAGGACCATTTCATCAAACACCAGCTTGACCTGATTGTTGGCATAATCTGTATATGTAAAACATTTTCATTGCATGTGTAGCGGGCAGAGCGTAGTGCTGTGTAGGAGGTGCCACTTCGGGTGGCGACGCAAGCCAATTGCGTGCCGAGCGTAATTAGGTGGCACAGGTGGCATGTCATTTCAAATGGTGGCGGGAGCTTGCCAAAGATTGCTTTGTTGGTGGTGCAGGGAGCCAGGAGGTTGTTTGTTTGCTGTGCGGCCCGTGAAGTTGGAAGTCTGTGTCGGTAGTGCGAAAACGTGAGGTAAGGTTATTCCTTCTAGGCGCTTGTCTTGCCCGTGTCGTAATTTCACATGGTTGATCTCACGTTTGTTTGTCTTGTAGCAATTTGGGGCTTATCGATCATTAAGCCGCATGCAAGGTGCCTACGTTGTCTTTTGGGAGTTTGCTGGGTGAACCCTGAGTAACACGGGAAGTGTCTGGATCGCAGCTGATGTAAGTTTTGATTTGTATTTCGCCTTGGCTAACCATCGGATGGTTGTTTGTATCACTGACCCTTACCTCTGGCTTTGTTTATTGGCAGAGACTTCACTGAGCTGCCGACACGCGCATTTAATCCTTCCTACAGAAGCACGGGCGCTCGCGTTAACCCCTCCTGCGCTGCATTGTAACAACTTCATTGGGAAGTTTAATCAACATTTAACTGCACCGGTCTCAATGTAAGTTCCCTGACTCAGTCTTGTCTCTGCTTCCGCTGTATAATTTCTCGAGATGTCTTGCCTGACTTGGCTGGCTATTGTGTTTGCATTGTAGCCCAAGAACGAAACCCAGTCACTGACTGATAGGCGGCCGGTGAGTGCGCGTCTCTCTCCAGTCCTGAGGTGCGCATTTCCTTATTTTAGTTTTAGTCATGTCTTAAGGTCTCACTAATTCACCAAGCATGATGTTACAACCTGATGCTTTCTCTATTTCAGGAGGATCATTTTAGGAGCCACAGCCACTGTTTTTCCTTAGTTCATTTTGTTTGTATTTTCTTTTGAGTTTGGTGGGACACTCCCCTCAGTACGGGTTTTAATTGGAGTTACTGCGCAGTAGGCTACTTTTGGGCCGACAGCCAATCGGTGAGCCACGACGTGGCCCAGCGCAGTGTTACACCCGTCTTTCGTCTCCTGCTTGAGTGTGTGTGTGTGTGCGCGTGCGTGTGTGTGTATGAGTGAGTGTGCTCTTTGTGTACATGTTGTCTGTGTTTGTCTATTTAACCATCTAGGGCAATGTGCAATATATTTGTTTGAGGACAGTGTGGGTTTGCAGTGCAACACGTGTGTAGTGTACAAACTGTTAATAGTGTTTGCAATTACTTACTAAACGGGGGTGCCGTGAATATTGTGCGCAATATACAGTGTGTGTGATCAATGTGTGTAGGCCTACCCTTTTATTATTTTCTATGTTTGAAGTGATCACCTGTGTGACTATTGCATGAACTACACCTGTTTGGTGTCCACTTAACCACTGTCTGTCTCCAAGTTGTTGCTGCATGCCCTAGTGGCCACTATTTATTGTATGTCTTATTTCTTCTTTGTTGTCAATAAAATTTGTACTTTTGATTACATCAGCCCCAATTGTTCCTTTACACGAACAGCCTGCATTAAGGCAGTTAAGAGGTCAAAAGGTGTTTTGCGCTCAGTAGCGCCCCCTGGTGGTTACACATGTATTGGATTTCCATTATTTTTAATGTGTTGCACACATTCCATTACACTGTAAAAGTATTATTTGTGTTTTCCCATAAATGTGTGAATAGCTTACCAAAGGTTGCCTTTGCTTTAACTGGCTTGACAAAATGGCCTTCATTCTTTGCCTCGGGAACAGACATCCTGTACATATCTTGTGGAGGTGTCCTGAGGGCGGTCATACATTTTATTTTAGTTTGGCTTAATTTGTTTCGTTCTCAAAAAAACAAAACATACAAGAGCTAATTTGTCCACATTCTTTCTTAAAACGCATGCCACTTGTTATGTTATAGGTAGGGGTGTAACGATATGGAACCGAACGGACGTACCGTACCGAATCGAACAGTGCTGTACCGGGTACCGAGAGTAAAACTCTGTTCATGTTTTTACATTATGCTGCTACTACATGCAGAGGCTCGTGCAGAACCCTGAGAGAGAATGCAAAAAAACAGGTGAAGAGGCTTGGTCTTTGTGAAACCTTGAGGAGAAAGTGTTATTTCTTACACTGATGAAATCTCCGACCCAGTGGCAGGTTTAATGTATTTCCTTTTTTTCGTTTGCATTCTGACAATATTTTGGTGAAATGAACAATGTGCTGAGGAAGAACATGGCTTTTCGATTTTTGTGTACCGTTACACCCCTAGTTATAGGTAATTGCTATATTATAACATGATTTGAACATTGATATGTGTGACGCAAACAACGCATGAAGACAACGCCAAAGCTTAGAGAGTGATGCTAAATATTTCAAGCTGGGAGTTCACAAAACAATATCATTCTCAAACATTTATCTAATGAGAAGATGCTTAATTTTTAACTCTGGTTTGTATCTCAGACCTAAACCCCAAGTAATATAGTATATAACCCCACACAGCTTGGAGGTGGGGAACAATGAGATGATGAATTTTGTTTAACAGAATCTGCTGTTCTTTCACAGCTGTGTGCAAAAGCCTGAAAATTAGTGTTCTGTTGTCAATATAATTTTTTTTTTATAACACAAAACATAATTTGAGCTTACTTACAGTGTGACACTCATGGGCAGGATGATGTTGAATCTGCTGGATGGCATAGCCATGTCCACTTCAGGTGTTTTCACAGGGGGGCACCTGACCAGCAAACATTATGGAAAATGTTTAGGAACCTGTTGCAGATGTGCACTTAGAGAAGGCAATGAAGCCTGTACATATGGCAATAAAAAGTAAATACAAATGTAGTCCATTTGCGTACGTCTAGTGAGAAACATCATAGCGGCACGTAACTACAATGTTACTTATTTGATGAACCAGTCAACGTTATCTTTGCGCAAAGAACACACTCACCTTTGATTTGCTTTGTGTCACGGAGACTCTGTTTCCAGCAGACACACACTCGCCTGGCAGCACTCGCCTGGCACTCGCCTGACTTCCCTTTCACAGAGAGATCGAAGTGGCTCTACGCTCTGAAAACGACACGAAAACTCTTCACTGTCTTGTTTCAGATCACGGTTCAACATGCCATGAAAATAGCATTTCATACAGAGTAGAGGATTGATATGGAATCATGCTAGCATTGAACCACCTGCTACGAGGTTGCTTGGAATAGCCTCGGTTTCTGAAACAACCTTCCTATTGAGCTCGTAACTGAATTCTGTACGAATACATTTTAGTTTGGCTTCATTTGTTTCGTTTTACTTCGGTTACTGTAACTTCCGAAGGTGCACTGAAATAATAAGCTGGCCTTTTGCATACAATGCCGCCAGCATAATGGTGCACATAGCTAAAGCTGATAGGGGGTTAGCTCATTTAGATGAACAAACCAAAGCTAACATGCAATTGTTACAAGAAGAATATGACGGAATACAAATGTAAAAAATGAACAATGTGATACAGACGATTCTGGTTGCTGGGGTTGATTTGGTCGCAAAGTTGGAACTGACCCACTTGAGCATTACGTTCCGACTGAAGCCAGCTCTAAATTGTGCAATGTCATCCGTGAAAGGCGCAGGGGAAAGAAATAGTTCACGGTTGTGTGTACTTGGGATACTGTTAAATGAATAAAAGCCATTGGTCTCGCACATTGCTTTCAGTTGGGAGACTGTAAAGTCACAACACCTGTTACGCCTAGCCACCATTGCTCGTCTTCCAGTGATGTGAGGGTGAGGGTGGGCAGGCACATTTTCGAAGGGGCGTGTTTCGAAGGGGGGTTCTGTGGGTGCGGGTATGGGAGGGCTGTTTGCACCTTCGTAACCTCATTTGGGTGTAAAAGCGGCATTGGCCGATTATTTTGGCGCTAATTCAAAAACTGGGAGTACTTGAAACAGAGGTTCTGACCATTTCTGGCACTTTGTGTGTACTCCCCACGGTGGGGAGACTCTGACGTAACGGTAAAAACGCAAAAAATATGATTTTGACTCTCCATCCCTTTAAAGTGTACCTCCGGGATTTTGGACACCAGACCTCATTTCCGAGTCAGCCAGGGTGTAAACAATGTGTCCAGAACGTTTTTTTCACATTCCATGCAGTCCTTGTGAATTCTCATATCCATGTTGCTAAGCTAGCGCAAGTGAACGGAGATGGTAGTAGCCTGCCCCCAAAAATAGTCTTATCCCGTTTAAACAACATTCAAAACAAAACCGTTATTATACCATACTGCAAGTGTAAATGTTTGTCTTAGTAGAATGAAGTTTGAAATTAAACCAACCTTGCACTGCATGGATTTTGCCATGTTGAGAGACTATTTTCTCGGGGTCGGCGGAATTTTACTTTGCTCTCTTCAGTTGTGATGTAGCCCACCCACCCACTGCAGGGACCCGCAAGAGACATTGCAAATCAAGGCTAGTTCTACAACTGCTTTCGGATCGAATAGTGGATTAAAACCCAACGACATCGCACCATGGTACATCAGTGTGTATATACCAACTGCAATAATAAAGCCCACAGATGGGTATCGGCAAGTTTCCATTGGTTTCCGTGAAAGATGTTGAAAGAACCAAACTCTGGCTCCTGGCTGCAGGGCTACATCAACACACCGATGGAGACGCTCCGTAAGCTACCCCGGTGCTTTGCAGTGACCATTTCAGTCCCGACGACTTCACAAAGTCCTTCTCGAAGTCTAATACCTACACGGAAAACTCTAAAAGTGTCCGCGGTGCCAACCGCATTCCCAGATCTACATTTTGTGGCGCGCACCAACAGTCTCCGAAGAACAGGTTTGCTATGCTTTCTGCTTCTATGATGGTAGCCCAGTGGTATAATGGCTTCGCCTACGTTAGCCAAAACTTGGGCTAGTTACCCTTTTGGATTGGCATGTTGTAATGCTTTACTGTTATTTTGTGTAATTGCTGTGACAAATGGCATTAGACATGACTTGCCGTATTCCTATGGATTCATAAGTTACACAACGCTATGTGATCTGGCTTGACATTGTGAAATATGTCACTCGTAGCTCTAGTTATTATTACATGGAATGTTTTTTTTTGAGACGAGATGGATGCGTTCTGTTCGCCAACATGCTGTGTAGACACACGGGTCATCTAGTAACAACCAAACATTGTTATGGCATATGTTTCAATGTTACGAAAGGTTTACAAAGTCGGACAGAAAGCATTACTCTTGATGTTTGCGAGCGAGGTCAGGGAGAGGGGAAAACCGTTCAGTTTTACAAACTTCAAAGATGTTGGAGTTCGCTCTATGGAAAAGTTATGGATGTGTCAAACGAAGCTAGGATTTGTACTAGGAATATCACTCCGCGGCTGTCAAGCTTTCAAACCGGAACACAAATTGCTGATGGTGATCAAACATGATTGCAATGTTGGTTTAATTTCAAACTTCATTCTATCAAGACAAGTATTTACACTTGCAGTCTGGCATAATAATGGGGTTGTTTTGAATGTTGTTGCAACCGGATAAGACTATTTTTGGGGGCAGGCTACTACCATCTCCGTTCACTTGCGCTAGCTTAGCAACATGGATATGAGAATTCACAAGGACTGCATGGAATTTGAACAAAACGTTCTGGACACATTGTTTACACCCTGGCTGACTCGGAAATGAGGTCTGGTGTCCAAAATCCCGGAGGTACACTTTAAGTTGAATTCCGAATGAACTTAATTCCAATTTGGTAAGTGTTTACATGATGTTTTTATGATGTGGAATTAAATTTTAATCAGATTTATAGAGAGTTAAATCAGATTTAAATGTCTCATGTAATGTCTCGTGGCACCCGCCAGTGAGAGGAGCGCGTTACACGCCACCTCCGTCTTTCTTTGACGCACGGAATAATTCCTTGGACGCCCAAATTGCTAAAGATCGGAGTCCAGTGAAAGTTGCCACCAAACAATATAATCTGCAACTACTTCAGAAGTGCCTATGCCAAGGTTTTAAAACAAAACAGGCCCTGCCAATTGAGCCCCATTAATCGGCTGACTTCCCAACGTGATAACAGACTGCTGGGCATTAAAGCTGCAAACGCCCAGTATGCTTCATATGTAAAAGAAGCTTGAAACTGTTGTGGATTGTTTGCAAAATAGTTGTATGAGGTGGAATTATTTCGGTAAGTGGTTGTATGTATTTTTGGAAAATTATAGTCAATGTTTTAGAAAGGTATTCTGCTTGATTTGTTTGATACAACTCCTCTTTAATTTTGTCCAAATTTTCCCGCCATTTTTGTTAAAAAAAAAAAAAAAAAAAAAAAAAAAAAAAAAAAAACTTAAGAAATGTGGGAATGTCATACTTACCTGGCAGGGGAGACACCATGATCAAGAAGGTGGTTCACCATTGGCGAGGCTTAGCCATTGCACTTCGGCTAGGTTGACCTAATTGAATTCCCCAAATGTGGGAATCTCAACTGCATAATTTGTGGTAGTGGGGGACTGCGTCCGCGCTCTCCCCTGATTTGTTGTTCAAGAAAAAAAGTTCAAGAGTGCATATTCTAAAAGCTTTTATTTGGGGTGCTTTTAGTTTGAAATGTGTGGGATCCCCCCCCCCCCTTTTTTTTCCCCCCTTCTTTTTTGAAAGTCATTATATGGGGGTGCTTTTAGTTTGAAATGTGTGGGGTTTTTTTTCCCTTTTTTTCTTTTTTTCCCCCTTCTTTCTTGAAGCTTGTGCTTGTAGCTCTGGTGAAAAGCAATTAAGCGTGCCTTGAAGGGGCGTGGCCTGGAACGCTCTACAGGATCCGGAGAGCTCGTATTGGCACCGGCTGAGGTCTAGCGCCCTCTTGGTGCCTCACACGGTGCCCACCTGGTGCCCCCCTGCTGGCCCCAGCAACTCATACTTACCTGGCAGGGGAGACACCATGATCAAGAAGGTGGTTCACCATTGGCGAGGCTTAGCCATTGCACTTCGGCTAGGTTGACCTAATTGAATTCCCCAAATGTGGGAATCTCAACTGCATAATTTGTGGTAGTGGGGGACTGCGTCCGCGCTCTCCCCTGATTTGTTGTTCAAGAAAAAAAGTTCAAGAGTGCATATTCTAAAAGCTTTTATTTGGGGTGCTTTTAGTTTGAAATGTGTGGGATCCCCCCCCCCCCCTTTTTTTCCCCCCTTCTTTTTTTAAAGTCATTATATGGTGGTGCTTTTAGTTTGAAATGTGTGGGGTTTTTTTTCCCTTTTTTTCTTTTTTTTTCCCCCTTCTTTCTTGAAGCTTGTGCTTGTAGCTCTGGTGAAAAGCAATTAAGCGTGCCTTGAAGGGGCGTGGCCTGGAACGCTCTACAGGATCCGGAGAGCTCGTATTGGCACCGGCTGAGGTCTAGCGCCCTCTTGGTGCCTCACACGGTGCCCACCTGGTGCCCCCCTGCTGGCCCCAGCAACTCATACTTACCTGGCAGGGGAGACACCATGATCAAGAAGGTGGTTCACCATTGGCGAGGCTTAGCCATTGCACTTCGGCTAGGTTGACCTAATTGAATTCCCCAAATGTGGGAATCTCAACTGCATAATTTGTGGTAGTGGGGGACTGCGTCCGCGCTCTCCCCTGATTTGTTGTTCAAGAAAAAAAGTTCAAGAGTGCATATTCTAAAAGCTTTTATTTGGGGTGCTTTTAGTTTGAAATGTGTGGGATTCCCCCCCCCCCCTTTTTTTCCCCCCTTCTTTTTTGAAAGTCATTATATGGGGGTGCTTTTAGTTTGAAATGTGTGGGTTTTTTTTTCCCTTTTTTTCTTTTTTTCCCCCTTCTTTCTTGAAGCTTGTGCTTGTAGCTCTGGTGAAAAGCAATTAAGCGTGCCTTGAAGGGGCGTGGCCTGGAACGCTCTACAGGATCCGGAGAGCTCGTATTGGCACCGGTGAGT
>NC_085880.1:16407147-16416469 GCF_034702125.1 Engraulis encrasicolus | reverse complement strand
CTTGTTTCATTTCCTAAGGGGAAACAGGTCTCCTAGGAGAATATAGTCTAACTTGTTTTTTTTTTTTTTTTTTTTTTTTGTTTGTTTGTTTTTCTTTTTCCTTTTCCTTTTCTTTTCTTTTCCTTGTCTTTTTTCTTTCCTTTTCTTTTGTCTCTTTCCTTTGATAGAGTAGTTTAGCATTCCAGACCCACACTCCATTTCAGAAGGTGGCGGTAATGCACACCAATCAGTTGCTTGCCAACCGCCAATAAATAGCATTAAGAAGAAGAAGAAGAAGAATGTTCACCACAGGACAAAGAAAGCAAGAAATGTTTGTTAGCAAAATCAAGCAAAGACTTAAGTACAAAGAACCGAACTAAGAACGAAATAAACCCTCAGTTGATGATCATACGCAACTGGTAGGAAGTTGTCTTTTCTGAAATACTTACCGTGTTGCTCAAAACTGTGAAAGTGTAAGCTAAAGTTAATGATGTTGATGTACACATGCAAGTGTGCTCACAATGAATTTGCAATTGGCAATTGACTAGTTAAATGATTCACTTGTGTTTCTTAAATGTAAGTTTACCAGTGCAACTGCCCAAACATTTATATTAGTTTGAAGAGCTAAAAAATCGTGTTCATTGTTTATGCTTTGATTAGTGAACTTAGTAAAACTTAAAAGTAATGATATTACATTTCTTACCTCTGCATTCTTAAACACAATGTTCAATTGAAGCTACTTGATAATTAGTAATTAGTTATTGGTGTATTTTAAGTAATGCTGTTTTGTTTGTTTGTATAAACTTAAAATAACACAATGTCTTTTTCTGTTATGTTTAAGGTTTTCAACCTACCACTACTACTACCAATCAACCCCTTCATCATCAACTTTGAACTTTAATAAAAAACAAAAAAGGGGAAAGAACTGAGTTGTTCCTTGCGTGATCACAGCTTTTTCAAGTTGGAGCACAACTGAGGGGAAATTCAAACAAAAATCATACACAACTTGACAATTATTGTCACTCCTTTGTTGATTCCCCACACCTTTAGTTTCGCTAATACACAGTTGGTGGCGGTTGGCATCCAATATGGTGCATTACCGCCACCAACTGTGTATTTGCGAAACTAAATAAATAGGCTAATAAACTAAATAAATCAGAAGAAGAATGGAGGTGTACTCTTTTCTGGGCGGATTGGAATATTTGGAACGCTTGCTAAAAAGGAACACTTACAGTATGTAGCCCACCTGAAATATTTCCCTATCCTAATCTTAAAGGGGTATGCCACTATTTTGGGGCTTTATACCGTTAAAATCGTTGACTGGGGTTCATAAAGGTGGTAAAGTGTCTTATTTTTCATGTTAAGCATTGTCTTGCTTTAAAGGAACAGACCACCCTTTTTTGATTTTCACATAATTGCATCTCCAAGCATTATTCATGAACGTGCATATAATTTTCGTCTATGTGTTTGCATTGCCCCGTTTGACAGTATACCCAAATTAGGCATAGTAATGCAAGTCTATGGTACAAAATAAAACACCATCAAATGTACTTCTAAACCACTTTAAAATGAATGTAACATTCACCAGAGTGTAAAACAGCAATTTAATTCGGTCCAGTGATCACTTGTGGCTTGATGCTAAAGATACCAGTTACTTTCAGTGATTATGCTAAGCTATGCTAATAATTCTGATCCAATAAATCTAAGCACTGAAAACACAGAGAAGAAAATGATATGCACATTCATGAACAATGCTGGGAAATACTGCAAATATGTGAAAATCAAAAAAGGGTGGTCTGTTCCTTTAAGACAAGTTAAAAGAGGGAATATATCGCTAAGCTAGTGAAAGTCAATGGATCCGTGTAGCATTGTAGCATGCTACATGGATGCATTGACTTTCACTAGCTTAGCGACATGCTCCCTCTTTTAACTTGTCTTAAAGCAAGACAATGCTTAACATGAAAAATAAGACACTTTACCACCTTTATAAACCTTGGCCAACAATTTTAACTGTATTAAGCCCCAAAATAGTGGCACTTATACTGTAAGTGTTCCTTTATTAATAGTGGCATACCCCTTTAACCTAGTCCCAGGATCTACCTCATTTTTTAATCTTTCTATGTCTCCCCTCCCCTCCCCCCCACCTCTCTCTCTCTCTCTCTCATCTGCTTCCTTACCCTCTGTGTTTTTTCTCTAAATAAACAACGAAATCTGGCTTATGTTCATTAACAAAGCTACTTTAGCCTGAATATAGGAAATGGATTGTAAACTGAAGTTGTTGCCAATCCACTACTGAACTACAGAAGTAGCTATTTTGGCATTCTCTACTGTAGTTTCGCGCTGCCCTAACCCAAACCTCATCCTAAAATTAGTCAAAATCCTCTATTGGCCTCTTTTACTGAGTCGATGTTTTGTCTGAGAATGACTAAAGATGATTGACTACTGTACATATTTCAAATGTAAAACACACGGTAGGTGTATGCGCGCGTGGAATGTGTGATTTGTATTGCCTGTGGGTCTAATCTCGGATGTTTGCTAATTTTATTTTGAGGAAGTAGCTCCTCTGTAAATGTAATCAGTAGCATGAAGCAACACATATTTCATTTGATTTACACACACACACACACACACACACACACACACACACACACACTGCTAACTGTCATTGGATTGCCACAGCTTAGCACTGTGTAATATCCCATGTCAAGAGTTATCACCTCAGTTGACCCTCAGAGTGTGTCTGTGGGTGTGCGTGTGTGTGTTCATTTGGTTAAAATAAGGCAGAAGACTCACATTTTGTATATGTTAGAAATGGAAATCTAAAACTGTTTTATACTGGTGGTAGGCCTATTATACTTTGATTTAACATGACATTTTTTTTTTACATTTTCAAACTTCCATGTTTCACATACTCATTACCACAGAGGGCCAATTTAAATGTGGCATGACCAGGGTTTTTTTTTTACAATTACAATTTTTCCAACTACTCCACCTAAAAGAGATAAGCCCCTTAAGAAAATTACCACAATTTAAACCAAATTTGTTTATCTTGGTGTCATCAGACAACACAACATGGTGCTAGCGATATATAACCTTACTGTGTTTGTCTATGATGACACCAAGATATACAAATTTGCTTCATATGATGTCAAGAACATAAGTTGGTATAAAAAAGTGATTTGTGTCCAATCTGTAAAATCAAGTAGGCCTACTGTATTGGGTCATAGCTTGGGGTTGCTTGAATGCCGTCAAAATTGGAAAGCTGAATTTCACCAAAAGAAACATGTACAGTAGGTGTATGTCAACATGTACTGTGACTACCAAACAGGCCCGTCACTAGGTTTGAGAGACAGGGGGGTCTTAGCCCCAGAGGAAGAAAATGTGCCGACATTTTTTCAGCTCATCTGCTAAGGTTTTGTCTATGAATTCTTTATTTGAAGAGCAAAAAAATCCCGCAAACGGTCCATTCCACCAACAAAATTTAATACATAGTTTCGGTCATCCGACCTTCTTCATGTTGTATTAAAGTTTGTTGGTGGAATGGCCAGTGTGCAGGATTTCTTTACACTTGAATGACAACCCCACTGGGATAATGTCCTATGCACCTGCCCACCTACAGAGGTGTGCAAAAGCGTCTTCTTGAACAATTATTTTAAGAGCACCATACCCATTTTTAAACACTAGTTACAGTGGTTTTTTTTAAATTCACATTTTAATGAACATTCCTTATATGTAAGCTAAACAAAACATTTCAAAATGTTTCAACTGATGAATATTATGTACGGAAGTTAAAATGATTAGATAAAAATGCAGAGAGCATAATTTACACAAGGACTAGGAACTTTAAGGAGTCTCCAGGAGAAGCAGTGGTCAGGAAGCGATTCATTCAAACAGGTTCCTTACTTGGAAAACTATGCATCCCCGGCAGATATTAGGTCATTTTTTACTCCATTAGTAGCTACACTCTAAGAAAATTTCCCTGCAAAATAACGGCAGTTACTGGCAATTATATTTACCTGTAATTCTACTGTTATTTCACACCAAAAATAAATACAGCTCATTGCTGTTTAATGTATCACAGTATATAACATTTTTTCAGCAGCAATTGAACTGTTAAATAACAGTACTCTACAGAACGTTCACAGTATTAGTATTGTTAAACTAAAAGTGCTCTACAATATTTATGCAGTAGTATAAGTAAAATAACAGTACATTTCAGTTAAAAAGTTGAATTGTACTGTGTGATGACAGGCAAATACTGGGTCATAGTTGTATTCATGAATATGGCCATGGCAACTTCCCACCCATCATTCTCCATAACTGTGGTACCATGGCCATGTTACCACCCCACCCTCCCATCGTTCACCATGACTGGAGTGCCTTGAGCATGAAACTATGGCGCTATGCTGTATTGAGAAAATGGTTTGCGGTGGTCCTTTGAAAGTGTGGGCATGAATAACATTTCAGAGTACGCAGTGCTATGTTACAATGATAGTGTGCGAGGTGGGCTTTTTACTGTATCTCTTGATGAGACAATGATGAATATAGCATTGGTCAGTCTTTAAAAAAATAATTTGCACCAAGTAGCACAGCAAACAAGCAGCACTACAAGCTAGCTCTCAAAGCAATGCCGAATTTGCAGCAGGCACATTATGTGCAACAATGCCACAAATGATGCCACATACAGCAAGCTTTCACAAAGAGGAAAGTATGCAAGCATGTAAGCAAGCATGTAAGCAAGCTTGTAGGCAAGCAAGTGGTATGCTGTGCCATGCAGGCCAGCCAGCAGGCAGGCAGACAAGCAACTGAAGTGATAGTCCAGATTTATATACAGGTGCAAGAGTACCATGTGACCAGAGTCATCAGGCCCTTGGCAGGTGACGCCCGTAATTGAATAATGGCATAACAGCCCTACTCAGGTGAGGCCAGGCACGGATTAGCAGATTGGTTTAGATGGGGCTGCTTGTTGCAAGAGTGTTCAAATTCTTAAAATGTTTCAGCCATTCACACTTTCATATCAAAATCATAGTGATGAAAATCATCATAATGTGCTGCATCAAACACTTTTTAAGTATTGTAGTTTCCTTAGAAATTGTTTAATGCTTGTTAGTATCAGAGCATATTAACCAGTGAGAATGACTTAAGTTCTTCAGGTGGTAGGCTATTGCAGCTTGATGGCGATCACGGACAAGTAGAGGATGAAATGGGTGCATCTTAATATGTGACCTTGCCTCCTCCACTTGCGCTTGTCTCCTGGCCCCGCCTCCTGGCCCCTCCTCCGTGGAGAAAACGATAAAGTTTCCCAGCTGTCAGCCTAGCCATAACAACTTTTGAGGGACTGTTTTTCATTCACCATAACAATTGCAAACGAGAAAAAGACTCTACAATTGAGCTTTTGCAAGATATTGAAATATAATGCTGTTGTCAGTGATGTCATCATGACGAGAAGCGAGTGGAGGAGGCAAGTGGAGGAGGCAAGGTCCCATATTAAGATGCACTCAGGGTTTCAATGGTGCTGCCTAAAATATTTTGTTGAGGTGTGTTGTTCATGAACGGACCGGTTCTTTTGAACGGCTCCCTGAAGTGAACGATGGGAACCGGATCACAGCTGGGGGAGCCACTCGACCGTTATTTCGTTCATTTTTCATTCATTTTAAGCACATGACCTCGACCAGAGTAATTAAATTTGTGAAAAAACACAAGTGTTTGCCTCAAAGAGAGGCAAAAACGGTCTTTAGAAGCAGGAGAATAATCAGTTGTTGTTTGGACAACATTACCTTGAGGAGGAGTCAAAATATTACATTCACTGAATAAATAATTTAAAAAAGACCCAAAAGAGACAGTTTTTTGAACGGCTCTTTGAAAGGAACGAGCCACTAAGATCCGGATCCCGAAAAAGAGCCATAAATCCCATCTCTAATATTTTGGTTGCTTCCACAACGGCCAATGCTGCTATTGTGCAGTACTTACTGTTTATGCTCAATACTTGACTCAAAGTAGTATTTTCACAGTAGTTGTCTGTTTTTTTTCAAAAAACAGTAGAATGCTGTTGCAGAATTGCCCTAAATTAACAGTTATTTGTAACAGTGTATTTTAATCAGTTCATGTGTGTTTTCAAACTGTTAAGACAAATATTAAAGATCAACTATAACAAATGGATTTGTTGCACGGGTAGGCCCCTATTGTGAGTGAAAATTGGTACTTTGGGTCGGAAGATTTCATCAGTGTTAGTAATTACACTTTTCTCGAGGGGATCATAAGCATAACATATTGCAGTGCATCCTGCTTTTATTGCGGTGCAGTAGGATATAAGTGGCATTAAACAATAAATAAGCAAAAAAAATCGTTAAAGGGGGGCTAATACCAATGTAGGGGGGGGGCTAAAGCCCCCCTAAAATAGGGCTAACGATGGCCCTGCTACCGAAGCAGATCATGATTATCTCTTTTGGATTTTAACATGGGGTGTGCTCACTTTTGTGAGGTACATTTTGAGACATTAATGGCTGTATTTCAAATTTTGATTGAACCATAAATCGAATCGGCTATACAAATTGTACACTGGCTATTGTTAATTGTCTCAAAGTGAAATTTCTTTAATGTTGTCCTATGGAAATATATACTAATGAATCTGCAGAAATGTGAGGTGTGTACTTACTTCTGTGACATCTGCAAGGCTGCCAGGATGTCAGGAATAAATTAATTTCTTAAGGCCATATTTCGACATTTAACTCTTGTTTAAGTACTACCCCACTGAGCAGGTAATTTCTTTCCACATGATTAATATTGCAGTTTTTTTTGTAACTAATTTTCATTTTTGAATGTAATAAAAGAACAAACAGCTGAACACTAGCCTGGGAACTCCCATACTGCCTTTAGTTCTACACAATCGTTTCGATCTGAAAGACAATCTAATCTCACTTGTGATTAGGTCTGGTGTTAACCAGGCAAGCTAAACACTACAAATATTGCAGTTTGAAGAGTAAATACACCACCGGCCACTTTTGGTTTACGATCAGGTGATGTCAAATACAGTCGGTTACTGTTCAGATGACACAACAACTGTATTGTATAACTTGGTGCAGATTGTTAGTGCAGCAATTCCCAACCTGTGGGGCAGGGCCCACTGGTGGACTGTCAAAGTACTCTAAGTATCCCTGAAATAATTTTCAAAAAATTTAAATACATATTTATGTGTGTTGCAGTTGCGGTTGACTATTTATTTATGGTACTATTTATAGTATACACATATTTTATTGGGTCCGAATTGGGTCATGAAAATGTGTGAACATTTCAAATGGGACCCGTGTTGAAAAATGTTGGGATGTCAAGCATGTAAGTTGGTAAAAAAAGTGATTTGTACAAAGAAAAGTGTGCAATCTGGAAAATCGAGGACAGTATTGGGACTGACATAGTTTGTATCTGAGCTGTCTCTACGAGGGGGCAAATGATGCGGTGAGATGTGTTTTCCTGACATTCAAGCATATCTCACTGCACCTCACAAAGTCCAACAGCAGATGGCGCCAGACGATAACCACAAGAATTATTATTGCTGCAAGAAGTCTTTCCAGGCTGCAGGAGAGATATTGTGAAGGAAACAAAGCTGCAGAGTCCTTTTGAAGCGACTATGAAGACTGTGAGTCACACAACTTTATATCTTGTTTAAATACAGTACTACTCTACTAGCAAACATGAACACATTTGCACAGCCAGTGCCCAAACAACATGAGACTGGATATAGGGCGGCGTGTGGTACAGGGGTGTGTGTGTGTGTGTGTGTGTGTGTGTGTGTGTGTGTGTGTGTGTGTGTGTGTGTGTGTGTGTGTGTGTGTGTGTGTGTGTGTGTGTGTGTGTGTGTGTGTGTGCGCGTGCGTGCGTGCGCGTGCGAATCAACCTCCAAGTGCACTACAGAGATTGATAGCTATTGACAGGGAAAGACATTAATAATCCATGGAACGGAAGTGAAAAGATGAAAAGATTGATAGATATGAAGGGAGAGAGGGAGAGAGAGAATAAGAAAGAGAGTTTGTTCTCATTAGACTAAAAGCATTCCTCCGTCATGTCGAGAGGGTGGAAAGGGCAGCATGGACAACGCCACCTCTAATTGATTATTACCCTGCTCTCTCTCTCTCTCTCTTTCTCTCTCTCTCTCTCTCTCTCTCTCTCTCTCTCTCTCTCTCTCTCTCTCTCTCTCTCTCTCTCTCCTTCTACCCCCTCAAGCACCCTGTCTCTCCATCTGTCTCTCTCTCGCGCGCGCGCTCTCTCTCGCTCTCACACACACACACAACTATGTGTTTGAAGAAATGAAATGAAATGAGTGGAATGTCAGATGTTAGAGTTTAGAGTTGGTGTGTGTATGCGTGTGCTTGTGCGTGTGCTTGTGCTTGTGCTTGTGTGTGCGTGCCCACAATGCAAAGTAGTTAAGGTGCTCAACATGGTAACAAGTCCATGTTACATTTTTCTGTACGTTCCAAACAATATTTTGTGAGATCAAATTTTGCTAGTGATCCCTGACCAACAATTTCACAAATGGATTGTTGGCATATACACCTACATGTTATGGTGTACTGTAATCTACCTGTGTCGGCTGGTTGTTTTCTAGGCAAGGCAAGGGAAGTTTATTTAGTATTTTAACAAATACTTACCACCACCATCGAATTCTGAGTATTCATTATGAGTGGGAAAATTGCACTTTTCATACATGAGGCATCATACATACCAGGGCATCAGGAAAGCAAAAAAGGAATACTCAGACAAAATAACAACACACTTCAAAGACAGCAGAGATGCACAGAGCCTGTGGCAGGGCATACAGGCCATCACGGACTATAAGCCTGCACCACGAAGCTGTGACAACAACACCTCTCTGCTAAACGACCTGAACAGTTTCTTTGCCCGCTTTGAAGCACAAAATGACACTCACCCACAGAAAACTCCCCCTCCCCCCCATGATCAACCCCTTTACCTGTCCTCTGCCAGTGTTAAGAGGACACTGGCCACCATCAACCCACGCAAAGCAGCTGGCCCAGACAACATACCAGGCCGAGTGTTGAAGGATTGTGCAGAAGAGCTGAAGGATGTCTTCACAGACATCTTTAACATCTCTCTGGAGCAAGCAGTCATCCCATCACTTTTCAAAGCTGCTACCATCATACCTGTGCCGAAGAAATCATCACCATCATGCTTCAATGACTACCGTCCTGTAGCACTGACGCCCATAATCATGAAGTGCTTCGAACGGCTAGTCCTGTCACACATCAAAGCCACCCTACCCCCCACCCTAGACCCCTACCAGTTCGCATACCGAGCCAAGCGATCCACGGAGGATGCAATTTGCTCTGCCCTC
>NC_085880.1:16377147-16392147 GCF_034702125.1 Engraulis encrasicolus | reverse complement strand
AACAGCTCGCTAGCCCGTTATTTAATAGGAGACGGTTTGTTTATTGTTCGTACAAACAGTCTCTGGTTAACCTTTTCAAAGTATTTTTTAAAACAATAAGTCGAATAGCCAATAGAGTCCAGCTGCAATCCAGTCCTCTTACTAAACCGCCCTTCACAGTACCGCCCCATGTCTTTTGACAGTAGGAAAACAGCTGTTGTGGCTAATAGCTAATGTTTTTAGCTTCGATCTAACAGGCCGCGTACCTGTAATTTTCTGTTTCAGATGTTGCATTTTTAGTCACAATCAATGTACAGTTAAGCTATATAGGTAGACAAAGCGTAGGTAAGACGTTAACATGACAAGGGTGTTGAACATTTCTTTGTGTGAGGGCTATTCTGAAGGATACTATACAAGGACTAGAAATAAGTGCAGTGTTATGTACTGTTCCACCTCGCAGCATAGCGTTTCCGTAATCAAAACAAAGTTATTCAGCGTGATGATAACCATTACAGTTGTTGTATGGATCATTTGAAAGAGGAGGATCTCGTCTTTGAAACAAGTCCACGTTTAGCTACTTTGATACATTGTGGTCATGGGTTGATTATGTGAGCTAAGTGCCGGTTAGCCCAGAACAGCTAGCTTCCCTTAGCCTGCACAGTGTTCCGTACACCTTGGTTTACATTAAAATGGTTCATTACCAACGGTTTTCACGAAATACATAATGTTAGTGTATTTGTTTGTTAAACTATCCCTCTCAGAAAGAATTTGAGTGACTACAATGCCGTGAAAGATAACTTTGAAGAGAGTATGGCCTGCTAGCTGCAAATGTAGCTTGTTGCAACAGGTAAAGAATAGTACTTCCGTATGCAATTGCTTTGTTATTTTTTACCATGTTGTAGTCACTCAAACTCTTTCTTGAAGGGGTAACAGTTAGTTTAAAGAGTAACAAACACCTACATCATATCTTGCACGAAAACAATGGGTAATGCACTATTTTAAGGTAATGAAGTTGTACGGCACACTTACTTATTTTCTTCCGATAACGTCCGGAACACTTACATTTGTCATAATAATCAACCCATAGCGTTACATTAACCGCAGTAAGTCTACTTGGTCTTATTTTGAAGACGACACCCTCCTCTTTCAAATCAGTGTGACATTTTTTTTTTTACATTTAATACATTTGTAAATAATGCTATAGTGAAAGCTTGTATCACCAAATGATCTTTCCAGGATAAAAACCAAGTCAAAAGTCAATTTAATGTAATGCACACACATTTTGATCAGGTATTAAGACAAAAAAACAACCAAATAAATGTCTACTACAGTTTGTACACTACCGACACCTTTATTGAAAGCAGTATTGAGGTTGCTTAGTGAAAAATAACGCCACACAGCTTAAAGTACAACCACAGACTGTTATACTATAGAAGTCAGTGAGTACAACCCTTTATTAGGTCACCTCACATCATCCATCATCATACTGGCTTAGACCCTCAGGAACACATTTAACACTACTTTACAGAGATATGAACGTGTGGATATTTACTGTAAAAAAATAAATAAATAAACAAATAAACACAAATCCTTGGAAAACATGGTCTCAAAATGAAAAGGTAAGAGTTTACGAAGCGGAGAAGAGACCGTGGCTTGTGTGTGTGTGTGTGTGTGTGTGTGTGTGTGTGTGTGTGTGTGTGTGTGTGTGTGTGTGTGTGTGTGTGTGTGTGTGTGTGTGTGTGTGTGTGTGTGTGTATGTATTAGTGCCAGGACGGGAGATGGACATCTTCAATAACATATGTGTCAAAAGCAGCATGTTTAAGTGTCAGGTGTGCCCGTCGCCAACCTTTCCTCTTGGACAAGCTTTTGAGGCGTAGTGCCAGGCCGCTATAAGGGCCTGCAACTTTAAAAAATTGCCCCACCCTGATTAGGTTCAGGCCCTCCCTATTTAAGCCCAAATCCTTGGCAGTCCAATCATTAATGTGAATGGATGGGTGGAATGGTTTTGCAAGGGTTTGAAAAGTTCTTGATACTCTGTTAAAAACACCCAGCATCACCATGTCCAAACACAGAGTCTTCTTGATAATCAACTGAAGGATCTCCGGGGGGAGGACAGGCCTGTTTGTCGATGCCACTGCGGGGCTAGAGAGACAGAGAGAGAGACAGAGAGACAGAGAGAGACAGAACATGAAATAACACAGAAATGCAAGGTTTGCTTTGTATGCGTTTCTGCCTTGGGCAAAGGCTAAATATTAAGATATGTTGTTTTTGGTCCAAGGCCTTGTTGCACTGTAATCACATATCTGACAGACCTTCAATTTGCTTATGGCATGAGAGGAGAGGAGGCTACGCTGCATACATGAAGTGAAAGCCACTTCTGCCACAACAATTAGCAAATGTATGCACATGACAAATATAGCTCCAACATAGAGATCCTGGCCATATAATTAGAATATCATGAAAAAGTCCATTTATTTCCATAATTCCAATCAATAATGTTTAACTTGCATGGAGTGTAGATGCATTGCCCACATTGTGAACTATTCCAATCATTCATCTGTTTATTTTTACATATTTTGGCCTTCTAGCTCCAAAACACATGAATCGGAAAATTCACATACTTAGAATATTGCAATAAAATCACCATTTTCCTCAAAAAAGAAGAAGGAAATTCGGGTCACATCAAATCAGTTGAAATTTGGTACTTTCTACAAAACATGTTAATGTTCAATGCTTGGTTAGGACCATCTTTGTCTTAATCACTGACATGATGTGTTTAACATTGAAGTCAATGGCAGAGGCATTGCATAGGAGTTATGGAAGGCTACAGACACAGGGGGTGGGGGTGTACATTCCAGATAAAGCACGCACGGAGTGACATTATAGAGAGGTCTTCCATTTATTGTCAACAATTGTGAGTATATCAGGTCATTACCAACCTGAGAGTTGCGCTACAAGAAGCAAGTATTAAAACAGGAAAGTATAGAAAATGGGTAGCAGGTAACCATTTAACTTAAAATGTTTCAATAGAAAGGAGAAGGTGGCCTGCTCACCCTGAAAGAGTCTATTTGCAGGTGCAGCAGTTTCAAAAGAAGTCAATTTTTAAAGTAATGGAAAAGCGCAACACTGCAACAATTACGGTCAAGGCAGTTTTATTGTGAAAGCTGACGTTTCGGTCAGTCAGACCTTCATCAGAATCCTCCTTGCATGTTCTCAACAAAATAAAGCAAATTAATGCACATGGCAAAAATGGCGCCAACATACAGCATTTAATACCTTTCAGTCATTGTGGCTTGTGATGTGGCACCGAGTTGGGCCGATGGAGTGGGTGGGCCTGCTTGTCCTCCAGGGCTAGAGAGAGAGAGAGAGAGAGAGAGAGAGAGAGAGATAAAACTACAGTGTTAGTGTCAAAGCGTCATACCTTCAGGATTTTTGTGTACGTGTTTAAGACATTTTAAAACAAGTGTTTCATTTCTTTTTAACAGAAGTTTTCTAACCAATATACAATGTATTTATTTTTTAAAGATATCTATATACATTTAACTATTTACACAATTGTTCCCTCGTTAATTCTGGCCTGAGAGAGAGAGAGAGAGAGAGAGAGAGAGAGAGAGAGAGAGAGAGAGAGAGAGAGAGAGAGAGAACCATAAAGTACACCCCAATGTTTGTTGTAGTTTAATTTGCGGCCATGTTAGGAAATGACGCAGTACACAGTATGTGATACCTTTCTCTGTGTGAACTTTGAGACATGGCACTGAGTTGGGCCGATGGAGAGTGTGGGGTGGGTGAGCCGGCTTGTTCTGCAAGGCTACAGACACAGGGGGTGGGGGTGTACATTCCAGATAAAGCACGCACAGAGTGACATTATAGAGAAGTCTTCCATTTATTGTAGAAAATAGGTAGCAGGTAAGTATTGAACTAACTTAAAATGTTTTTTTTTCCTCCTTGCAGGTTTTCAGCAAAATAAAGCAAATTAATGCACATGACAAAAATGGCATGAGATACACAGCAAATCGGCCGGTGTTAAATCAACTCCCATAGAGTTAAATTTAACACTTTTCCTGAGTTTATATAATGCTCACCGGTTCCGAGTTAAATCAACACTATGGATAGTGTAAATACTTTAACTCTATTTCAGTGTTACTTCTTTAACACCCACAGTGTTACATTTTAACTCTATTCTAGTGTATTTTTCACACCAATTTTTCACTTTATGTGTTAACATCTTAACACCCACAGTGTTCTATTTTTAACACATTTGAGTGTTGAATTCCTCACCAATTAGTGTTAAAGCTTTTCACTTTAAGTGAAACATCTGAACACCCACAGTGTTCTATTTTTAACACATTTGAGTGTTGAATTAGCTTAGCTCAACTCACTATAGGGGTTACCATGTAACACTAATTGGTGTTATGTTATACAATAAATACTGCTTTTTCTAAAATGTTCAGATTCTGTACTGCGTTGAGTGCACATTTACATACAGTAGCCTACATGAAATATACAATCTAAATTAAATTAATTTTTCTACAAGTGATTTGTCTATTTCAAACATTCTCGAAAATACAACCAACCTCACATTAATATATTAAGATTCTTACCTTTTTAAGCCATTATCTATTTCACAGGTGGAAGAGATATCCAGCAGCAAGATGTCCGTCGTCCAAACGTAAAAAAGTACAAAGTAAAAAATATTCCCGTGATGTCACAGGGAATTACTGGCTACTAATTGCATTCATTTCACAGTAGTTTACTGTGGCCATCCTCACAGTTTACTGTGATCTTCTCACAGTAGTTTACTGTGGCCACACCACAGTAAGTTACTGTCACCCTACCCACACTACCATGATCCCGCCCCTCCATTCATCACTACAAAAGAGGTAGCTACCATGTTATTGTGGCACCTCCCATTCCCCACCATGACTGAGACAACTGTGGCATGGAACCAGTCCATCACACTGCTCTATTGAATTGATAGACCGAACTATCCATAACCACAGAGAAACTCAAGTATCTGCAATATGTGCAATATTATTACCATTTGATAGTTGTAGTCTCCTGGATGATAGTACATTAACCAGTGTGCATAGAATACTCTGGTTGAGCATAATTAGACAAACCTGAAATTTCTTGATCAAGTAAGCAACCCTCCAAAAAGGATACCCGCTACCATAATACTCACTACCAACTAAATAGCTAGCCAGCCAACAAACCAGTCCACCGGCCAACCAAAAGAGTCAGTTGTCAGCTAGCCAGCCAAAGAGCCGGCTAACCAACTAACACTCATTTAGTCAGCCAACTAACCAACAAACAAGTCAGCTGTATGGCTAGCCAGCTAACAAACCAGCCATCCAGTCAACCAAAAGAGTCAGTTAGCCAGCCAACCAGCTGGCCAACAAACAGTCAGTTGGTCGGTCAGTTAGCTCACTAACCAACAAGCCGGACAGAGAGCCAGCGAACCAGTCATTTAGGCAAGCAACTCAAGCATTGTGACAGTCTGAGTTTATATAGAGGTGAAAGTTAACCATGTGACCAGAGTAATCAGGCATGTGGCAGCTGCAGGTAGTAATTCAATGAACTTGTAACAGTCCTATGTACTCAAGTGAGGTCAGGTACTAATTGACAGATTGATTGGGCACTACCATTGTTCCTGGTTGATGGTAGGCAATGTCAATCATGTCATGCAGCATTTGACTTTCAATTGTGCAATGGCACTCCACAAGATAGCCTAATTTTTTTTACTAGGTGGCAATATTCTGATTTAAAATTGGATGCTGGAGTTTTGGCGTGCACATCCAAGACAAAGGCATTAGCAGGTGCCAACTTAAGAAAGTGTTTGTGTAGCACATTGGTCGCAACTTAATTTATTGGAAGCAGAACCAGCCTGGCAATTAGTAATTATAATCAATCATGGCCAGGAGCAACCCAAAGTGACATACAGATATGCAACATTGTTTACTGTCCCTAGGGTAATGAGGAATTAGAACCTGCAACTCTCTGATTTTAAGTCCACCTCCCTAACCATTAGGCCAAGGCAGCCACATAATGCACCCAATCATGGCCTAGAGCCATGAAGCACCTGTTATAACAGCACAGTAGTTAACTGTGATATGACGAAAAGTCTCTCTGGATTTCACAGTAACAAATTATGGCAGAATGTCACAGTATGTTACTGTGAAATGAATGCAATTAGTAGCCAGTAACTCCCTGTGAGTTCACAGTAAGATATTGTACACTTGAAGTGGGCGAAAGTTCAATGGGAAGGCATGTCAGTTGGGTTGAGGGCTGACGCCTTTACTCAAAGTGATACACAAATATACAATGTTGGTTGCTGTCCCTAGGGCAATGTAGGGTTTGGAGGGATTTGAACTTGCAACTCACTGAATTTAAGTCCACCTTCCTAACCATTAGGCCAAGGCTGCCACATCACACAACCTGGGCCTTCAGAGAGTTCATGGACATTTACAGCAAACTATTTAGTCATCAACTTCTTGTTTGCTACATGTCTTCCCATGCTTGGTCATCTCCTTTTTTCTCACTTCCTCATGTCAATATGTACAACCTGAGGGGGAGGGGCTTAGGACATATGGGCTTCAGATCGTGTCCCATCATGCAATGCACTTATGGAGAGCCATTTATCTGGATGGAATATCTTAAGTGTGCTTCAAAATATTACTCCTTGTTATATTCTGTGTTTATTGTAGGGGTTGTACTATTTAAAGTGGTACACAAGAAAAATGACCATATTCCCACCGTCATGAAGATGGTCATGTATATCTCCCAATATATAAAAGCTCATTCTCCTGACATTTGACAGAGAGTGAGGAACACGTAGTCAACTGATGATGGGTGTATACATGTATATCACAAGACATTAAGAATGAAATAATTTGCTGAAAATGTCAATGAAAGGTGTGATTGTAATGAAGAGCCCAACCTGTCTATGACTGAAGTTGTGCCCCAATGCACTAATAATTCAATAGATTCTCCGCCCACACAGTAGTTTACTGTGATGTTTCCTACTTTATCACTTTGGCATGCTGGTTATCCTTGAAGAGCACAGTACAATACTGTGATGTGCAAGTTAGGTGAGAAATGGCAAGTGATACAATGATTTCAAACTAATTTGCTGTGTGCCGTGTGACCATCACAGTAGCATAGTGTACCAGAACATCAGAGTAATTAACTGTGAGATTTCACAGTAAATTACTCTGAAATCCTTGTAAGTTTTTACTGTGCAGATGAAAGAACCGGATGTGGAATGTCACTCTCAATCAGTGTTAGGCAGTTAACTCTTTGAAACAACACAGTGCGCAGAGCTTTTTAAGCACTCCCAGTGTTAAAGTAACACCACAATCAACACCCAGTGACTCCCATTCACACCAGAATAATTAACACCAGTAAAGTCAACTCAAAATAACACTTCCAGTTTTGCTGTGTACATTTCAGTCATTGTGGCTTGTGATGTGGCACTGTGTTGCGCCGATGGAGAGGGTGGGCCTGCTTGTCCTCCAGGGCTAGAGAGAGAGAACAGAGCAACACAGAGACGCATCTTGCAGCAGTGAACACTCACCAAAGCCTCAGTTTCAGTCTAGTTTCAAATGCTTTGTTACCACAGGTTTTTAAACTGGCATGTTGGGTGGACAGCTAATATTGTTTTCTGAATCTGAGGGAGAGCATGGGTGTGTAGGGCTGTGTTTCCCAACCAGGGGTACGTGTACCACTAGGGGTACGCGAGCATACTGCAGGGGGTACTTGGAAAAATGTAATTTTAACAAATGTATGGAGATTAGTTACATTGGTATAAAGAAAGCGATATAGAACTTGACTTGGGGGGTACTCATGGCACAATGAAAATGTTTAGGGGGTACACAAGACAAAAAAGGTTGGGAAACACTGGTGTAGGGGATCAATGAACTAGATATACAGCTGCTTGGTCATGCAGTATTCTTAAAGTAATGGTGGGGATTTTGAATTGAATCCTGAAGTGAGCTGGGAGCCAGTGTAGTGAACTAAGCAGGAGGGTGACATGACAAAATTTGCGAGGGGCGGGGGGGTTGGGGGCAGGGAGATGGGCTACCATCTTCACAAGCCCCAATACGAGTTAAGTAGTAAATATTGTAAAACATGTTTAATTGATAATACCTTTCCAACACAAAATGCTGAAGCAGCAGTCCACACCACCACCTCCTGATGGAGAGCATGTCTTCCTGTAAAGACATCATTTAAATGTCTCCATAGCCTGATACAAATCCATGTTACAGTAGTGTTTACTCATTAATATCAACTGTGGCAGTGTACTTATACAGATGTACCTAGACATGTAGTTTACACTGGGCTTATTGATGCACGTTAGCTGTAATCTCTAGATGGAAGAACTACAATATTAAAAGCCTTATATTTCACAACACATTCGTTTGAGATTCAAAAACTCACCTCACTGAAATCGTAAGGCTTTTGGAGGGCAGAATACATGGCATACTGAAACAAACATACAGATGTTAGTTGTTCTGCAATCTATATATCAGTCATCATTTTTGAAGTATTGAATCTCACCATCAGCATGAACACCCCACAGCTGTTGCTGCCATGCTGGTAAGACGCTCCCTATGGTGGTAAAAGGGGAATGTGAGTTATTAACCATCACTCTTATACAATGGCTGTACACTGACATCTACCTTCATTAGCTTTAAATCAATCATGGATCATCAAATCATAAGAAAAACAAGCAAGAAGCCAGTCAGTCAATTGCACACAATTTACCTCATCGGCCAAGTATAACCTCTTCCATGGTCCATCGGACATTGCCTGTGCCAGATTACTGAAACAATTTGAAAAAGTGTTCATTGTCATTCATGTATTTAAAATTGGCATTAAAACATCAAATCCTGTTTAGGAACTGTTGACTACCCATGATAACTACCCATACCCACTTTTAGCCCTAAGACCATTGTTTAAAATTGGGTTTGAACAACACTTGACGCTAAAATTTGATGTGAGTAGCCCCAACTCCTCATCGAACATCTTGAACACATGCAGAGGAGGAACATCAATGAAGAACAAAAGAAAAACAAAAACAAAAAGGAAGTATGGTCCAAAACAGAACTACCACAGTTTTTTTTTACTGTAGAGATGGAAATCGCTTTGAATGGATCAATTGACTGTTACTGCTGTAAGACCCAGACTTAAGATATGAACAGAGGGAAGTAGTAATCAGCTTTCAATGAAAAACCTGAAGAGTTCTAGATAGCGGCCGTCTCCAAAGCCACTAGGATTTCTGGAATCAAAATACTGCATAATCCTCATTCTTGGTTTGAGGACCTGTTAATAGTTTCATTTCAGGGAATTTCAACATAAGCGTTGGTTAAAGACCCAATATAAACATTCACAAGTGTTTACTATTGTTGACCTGTTCTTTGGTCCTGAAAGCAGCATTTTAACATTTTAGATTCATGATTATATTCTTTGACCTAAAATCATTGGTACTTGTGTAGAGAATGTTGAGATGTAATACATGAAATGTATCTACAAAACATGGACATGGATTCATTAACAGCACATTATTTCAGGTTAAGCAGCAACATAAAGGTGGGTTTACTCACACACAATGTCCAGTGCCCAGGCTGCCAGGCAGGCAGAAGCACCACATCTTTGGATGCAGAGTCGCACTGAGGGAAGCAAAGTTTTCCAAAAGTTGAAAGATGAACTTGATCATGGGTGTAAGGCAGAGGTACATGTTCTTTAAAATTACTCACAATCATTTCAGCCGTGGGAGAACCCTCATATGGAGGAACCCAGGTTACCACCTCATATGCATCCACAGCCACAGTTGCAATACCCTTAATTTGAAAACAGATGCACAAGACACTTTGTAGGCAGCATAACAGTGTAATCAGGAATAAAATTACAAATTATGTAAATTGTAGTACATGTAACTTACACGTGCATTTGCAGTCTTGACGATAATGTTGAAACAACAATTGGCTATCTAAAAGGAAACAATAATGGACAAATTAAGACAATACCATGACGGAAAAGAGTTTTCAAACACACACAAACACGGTCCATATTTACCGTGGCTTCAACTTCTTGTTCGAGGCCTAGAGTGCAAAAGTCAGATCTTGTGATCGAAGAGTTGTGGACTTTGATTATTTCCTCCTCTGGGTCACCCTTAGCATCCAATACGTAGTCCAGCTATGTAAAAAAAAGTCAGGACATTGTGAGTGCATGCATATTTGATAATCTGATGCAGAAAAAAACTAAATCAAACCTACCCATTTAGAGAGTCTGGCATTTGGTTCTTGTCGCCAGTCAGAGACTAAATTGGGATTAACAGGGTCATCAGCTGAGTAGAGCGACTGTAACTTTGCACCTTATTCAAAATAAGGGGATGAGACAAAATAAGGGAAATGTGTTATTGGATACACTTATAGTACATAATTACTTACATGTATACAATGCACAAGATTCAGATAATTTCCTTACGTTTAGAAGGTGGTGAATGGTCTGGGTCCGAATGGTCTGGGTCCGATTGGTCACACTCTATGGTGGCAACAACTGGAACTGGATCGGGGTGGACGCGGAGATCTGTTGGCTGCGAGAAAAAGAATTGTACCTGACCATACTGACCAAAACACAACAGAACGTCAGGATTGACAAGCTTCCTCAATTCCTCCTCAATCTTGTTGTTCTTCCGCTGATTGTAAATGTGGATCACATTACGCATCATGAAAACATGAGCCGATGGAGAGAGCATATTCAAGTAATAGTTGTTCTTCTTCATGGTTGAAAAGAGCTGTTCGGCAACCTGGCTGTTAATTCTCCCGACCAGTTCAGGAACCATCTTGATTCTTCGGAGGACATCTTTTGGGTCTTTTGTGTTTCCCTCATGAAATCTGTCATAGAGACAGTAATGCTCTGCGGATCCGGTCAGTGGATGGCCACCCTCATCCAGCACAGCTTTTTTGGTGTGAAGCCATGGTAAACTAACCATTCCACCCTTGGATGCCCATTGTAGATTTTCTTCGCTGGGGTCTAACAGCCTGCCTTCATGAGGGCTAAATGGCATCGTCTCAGGCTCTCTCAGGTTGGTATGCACGGCTAGTCCTCTTGCGAAGTCATAAATTGAGATGTTGGGCATGTGTTTCCATGATAACAACAAATCCGCAAAGTCCCTTGGACTTTCTGCCCTCAGGTTACATTTCAGGGAGACCACCTGTCCACATGGACACATAACAACTGCCCAGCCACCTGAGGAGACAAGTGTTCAAGGAAGTCAAAACAAACGACCAGCCGTCATTAAATGGCAAGACAACAATGTCAGGACGTTTTCTTACTTACCAGATGCCCCCCAAATCTTCTGAAATATTTTGTCGTATTTGCTTCTGGTTTTTATCTCATCCCTCAGTCTGAGAATAAGTTCCATTTTGGAGCCATGGGAATCAACTCCACATTCTCGGCAAATCTTTCGAATGGCATGGACTTGCAATTGATACAGTTTACACTTAACATATTTACTAACAACATTGACTCCAGAGACAAAACTGCACTCCATTTTCCATCTGCCAACAACCTGTTGAGAGGATAGAGAACTTTGAATAGAGAACTTTGATCCTGGTGATCCCAGCTAAAGAGTCGCTCAGTCACAACATCAACCTCAAGATAGGCTCCACCATCGTGACCCCAAACAAAGTCGCCAAAAACCTCGGCGTCATGATTGATGATGAGCTGTCATGCTCCAACTACATCAACTCGGTCACCCGGACCTGTCGAATCCAGATGTCCAACGTACGGAATATCAGACCTGTGCTGACACAATATTCTACACAACGACTGGTCCAGGCCACGGTCCTGTCCCGCGTTGACTACTGCAACTCACTCATGACAGGTCTACCTGCTTGTGCGCTAAAGCCTCTGCAGATGATCCAGAATGCGGCGGCACGGTTGATTTTCAATCAACCCAAAAGGACCCATGTTACTCCTCTATTTATTGAGTTGCACTGGTTACCGATCGCCGCCCGGATCAAGCACAAGGCATTGACCCTTGCCTACAAAACCATCACAGGAACGGCCCCAGCTTATCTGAAGGACCTACTAACGCCTTATGTTACTGGAAGAGAACTGCGCTCATCCAGCACAAGCCGTCTGGCTCTGCCATCCAGTCGCTCTAGGTACTCCCAGTCAAGATTGTTCTCCGTTGTGGTACCCAAGTGGTGGAACAGTCTCCCAGAGGCAGCAAGACTGAGCACATCTCTTGCAGCTTTCAAGAAACAACTAAAGACATTCCTCTTTCGAGAGAATCTACTAGACTAATGCTTGAACTGGCCTTGCCCCAGGGCAGACTCCTGACATGATGTTTAGTTTAGTTTAGTTGTGAGTGTGTGTTTGTGTGTGTGTGTGTGTGTACTCGTTATTTCCTCTTTATTAAAAAAAACAAAAAAAAAACTAACCCCTCTTTGCAACTGCACTTGTTGTTCTGTATATCTCCTGTGCACTTTGTATTTGCTTGTGATGTTGGCTTGATTATGTCCTCTTTTGAAAGTCGCTTTGGTTATAAAGCGTCTGCCAAATGCAATGTAATGTAATGTAATGTAATGAATATCTTGGTGTTCACATCACAAATTACTTGTGCTCATAGAGCAAGAACTGAGAACACGCCTTTCTTCTAAACAATTGTTTTGCACCGGCCATTAATTAATTACATGCGACACAAAAGTGTCTTATTTATATGACAAATAAACATCCTTGTATGAAGAATGAATTAATACCGACTACAGCCACAGACAAAGGCCTTTTTACCTTCAAATTTGATATTTCATCCAGAAGGCGGTCCTCTGTGATGTCGATCTCAGTTTGCTCTTTTGGGTGCCTTGTTGAGTGGATCTTTTCATGCTCCGTATTGAGCACCTTGGTCGACTTCCGGGTGTAAGGTCCAATCCACGGGGCCCAGTAGTGGTATGTTGGTTTAACGGCAAATGGATTTTGACGATCACCTGAAAAAAAAAAATAGTCTGTACTTAAAAGGCAGGGCAAAAAGGTAAGAAAGACGATGTTTTAGGGCAACATTACACACATACTCAATGATCACTTACTGGGAACAAAGCCACGTGCAATCCTCTCTAAACATATTGAGTCCCAGAACTCTTCAACATCCACTTCCCCATCATATCCATCTGGTGGACCATCTAGTTCACTGGCTAAAATAAAATAATAATAAAAAATAATATAGTTAGACAGTACACCTGGAGGGGTGGAGCAGTTCACCTTGCACTTAAAGTGTTTATGAAACGAAAACAAAGTAAAGGAATTTGACCATTTCCAGGACAGATTCTGAAAGTTCTAAGCCTTGTGAATAAAATGGGATATTGTCTGGGTGATATTGTGTCCTAAAAGTCATGTTAAAACGTTCCCAAAAAGTGTGTTTTTGGTGACATGCAAATTTTATGCAAATGATATGCGTGACATAGAAGGGGTGAGTTCACCTCATTCCACCTTGTTCAGATCAATGGCGGCTAGTACCAAAACAAAGCGCAGTGTCAAGCAGTGTGTTGCTGGAGGGCCGAACGGTGCCAGCAGCAGAAATGGCTACTTGACAGAAGGAATATCTTTGCACAAGTTCCCTTCTGTGAAGAATGATGGAACTGTGGCCGACAAGGAGAAGGCTAAATCAAGCTAGGGCTCTGTGGATCCAATGCATGGTTTTGAAGCAAGCTCGTGGTCACTGTTGTGCTCTGCACATTTCCACCCCTTGTGCTTCACCACAAATGTGGAGGTCGCGGGCATGGTTGGACTGAAGAGAATGCTATTGCCTCAAGCAGTTCCAACAATTGACATCGCCGGCGTGCAGACTGAAACTGCCCCTGTAACCGCTCGGGCACGAAGACAGGTGAGTGCACTGCTTTGCTTTAGGCTACTCGTTTTACCTTGTCCATCTGCTTTGTATGTTGTTTTCAGGAAAGGGTAATGCACATTACATGCCAAACCGATGCGAATGCTCTCGGAATATGCACTTTTTATTGATTGCCATTCAACTGGTCAATAAATTGGTTTTGGGAGGATATCCGCACATCAGCGTGGTGCTCTCAGTCGAGGACAGCCAACTCACAGATTGGGCTACTCGGGGCTTTTTCTGAACGGGGAAATAGGGGCGCTCCACCCTCATACCTCCGTGGGTGCACCCTCATACTTTTATTTTTATATATATATATATATTTGAGCGCCCCTAATAAATTTCTCATTCATGGGGGGGAACACCCCCCTTCACCCCCTGTAACCTGCCATGATGCTCCCTCATGCCAAAAAATCCTAGAAAAAGTCCTGCTACTGCTTAGCGAATAAACAGAGATGCACATAGCGTAGGCCTACTTTGAAGCGTTGATTGTTTGTTTTTAGTATTGTGGTGCACGTGTGGCTGACGTTTGGACACACCTCGTCCTCAGAGTCTGGCTGAGGGACACGCGACGCCTGTGACTTTGAGCACAAAAAATAATAATAATGATGAACGCTAAAAATATGCTGAGGACTCAGGCTATATAGGGCGTTTTTCCAACAGCCTAATACCTCAGTTTTTTCTCTAGTTGATGATATTTTTGCATGTAGCCTACATGCATTTCAATCACACTATATCGCGCAATTGAATCAAAATGCCCCCCATTTGTCAACAAATACACACGCCATGTCATCTGTGGGTCATGGCAAAGCACCCTTAGCAACCGTAACCATAAACAAAACGAACTGTCAGGCTATGTCAACAATCGTCACTTCGCCTGTCAGACATGTCACTTTCTGCAGATGTATCAGTGCCTCTGAAATAGATTTGTGCTGCTGTTTTTTTTCTCATGAGGTTGGATGTGTGGTTTTTCGACACGCTGATGTTTGTATCAGAATTTTGGTTCCTTTATAAGATGTGGGTCCATCAAATGTGTGTTGTTTTCTCAGATCGCCATACTAGCAAACCAGGGACTCCCCTCTATGATGTCACAGCCCAGCTCATTAGTCACACCAAATTTCACAGAATTCACA
>NC_085880.1:16369647-16372147 GCF_034702125.1 Engraulis encrasicolus | reverse complement strand
TACAGACACAACAAAGGAGATGAAAGGTACAAAGCATTGCTGGACTATTTTCAATGCAAGAACGACACGAGAGACAAAAGCGAGTATGACGATTAAAAGCAGAATGCAAGCATTCCGACACTCTGATTGGCTGCTGCGGCTGTAGCTGAGCCACATCATCAGCTCATTTGCGTAATATTCGCTGAAGTTCGTGTCACTCAAATTGTTCCTTGTCGCCCAATTCACTTTTGTCTTCACAACGTCAATCACATCCGATGATATTGTTGCTCTTAGAGTAGAGTAGAGTAGTTTTATTAATCCTGAAGGTCTGTCAGCATACATAAATGCACAAATACAAACATACACAAAGACCTAATACACATCATTGTACATTGTAGTAATGTATAGCACACACTTGAGTACAGCAGTCAGCCTTACGGCAGTTCAAGTACACATATGCACACAAACACATGCGCGCACACACACACACACACACACACACACACACACACACACACACACACACACACACACACACACACACACACACACACAGCGTTCGGTGTGTGTTTTTGCTTTCCTGGTGAACCAGTAGCCTGTAAGTAACAGGCTACTGGTACACTGCCCTTTCACGCCTCTCCGCAGGCGGGGTTTAGTCAAAAGATGCTTGCACGCGGTTGGAGCAACCTCATATGAATGACATGACACTTCGACCACTCACGTTGAAGCTTTGTGACGTAGGCCGTGTCGTCATGTAAGCGCTGCCAGGTCGGGAACCAAAACAGAACAACATCCTTTAGAAAATCAACTTGAGGTATTTTGGATAACACCGCTGAAATTACTGCTTCCATCACGACGCATGGTAACTCCTCGCACGCCGCCATTACTGTTGTGATTCAGGGAGGGGGCGGGCACAGCCGAACTACCCTGGGGGAGGGAGTTGCGTTCGATAAACGTCATACCCACTGAAATCCCTCCCTACGATCCTGATTCGTCGTACTGCCCCGTTTATTTCGTAAACGGAGGAGGAGAGCGAATCACAGGTGTACCAGAAGGTTTGTGTAGCCCAGCCCCCTGGGCGTCAACACATAGCTTCTGGTTCACCAGGAAATGTTTGTGCAGCTTATGTTTAAATGAAAATGTAATGCACAATGGCCACAATGTAGGTTTGTCAGTTTTGATAGTCCATGTGGTGGAAGAGAGCAATACTACAGATGACCATGTCGCGATGTCGGGTTGGGTGCCGTTTGCTCGCTATTTGCTATAGGTGAGCACAGAGAGCACTGATGATGGCAGAAACCTGAAACGTCTGCCCTAATCTACTCTGAGAAAAAAAAAAAAAATACTCCTTGTGCTTGACCTTAGTGTCATATTCAGTATGCGAACCTACTCTCACCCTCAACTTTTCTTTTTGGGTCCACGCTCCTACCTATTTCTCTAAACATCTAGAGTGCTACAATATCCTTGCTTACTTGCTTTTTACTGACATTAACCCACTAACCAATTCCTCATTACCGCCAATATGATTGTGTCCCCTATTTCAACATGGCAGCTCCCTTGCAACACGATAGTTACGACATGCCGACTTGCCGTGAAATCAAAGGGACTTACACACATAATTAATTGCATACAAAAGGACATAATCCATATCATACAACAATACATGGGGAAATAAAAAGCACATTATTATTGTTACATTACATTATATTGCATTTGGCAGATGTTTTTTTAAAGATACACTGTGCAGGAAATTGTTAAAAAAAAAAAGGTACTGCAACTATGCAGCTCATTGAAACTGGGTTGCCTATTGGCAAATTCGATGTTTTCAAGAAGGTTTACTAAGTAATAAACTGATATTTTTTAGTATGGCCCAAGTGCAGTCATTTTTGCAGCTAAAAATGGCCATTTCTGGAAATTCAAAATGGCTGACCATGGAGAAGATCCCCCTTTTCATGTATGAAAAGTGCTATTTTTCCAGTCATAATGAATAGGCTACTTGAATTTTGATGGTGGTGGTAAGTATTCATGAAAAAGGTAACATTAGTGAATGGGTAGCATGAATTCTGCAAATAAACAACTAAAAATCTTGCACAGTGTCCCTTTAAAACCAAAGCGACAATTGAGGACATAATCATAGCCGACATCATTAGAAACAAAGCACACAGGTCAGATTTTTTTAGATTTTAATTGCATTAGAGCTGGGTTTATAAAGTGTAGGAGCATCTGAGGTAACTAAGAAACCACAGAGGAGAAGGGTCTTGCTGGCTACTTGTACACTGTCATATTGTCTAGTGTTGCGTCGTTCGTGAACGGATCCATTCTTTTGAAATGCTCCTAAAAGTGAATGATGGGAACCACATCACAGCTGGTGTAGCCACTCTATCATTTTTTTTCTTGTAGATTTGTTTTAAGCACATGACATTCACGTCAGTAGGCTACTCTAATTTTGGGGGAAAAAAAACAAATGTCGGTCTCAGAGAGTAGCAGAAACAGCCTTTAGAAGGTGGAGAACAATCAGTTG
>NC_085880.1:16354647-16359647 GCF_034702125.1 Engraulis encrasicolus | reverse complement strand
GGCTAACCTTAACCTGTCAGTAAAGCAACATTTCTACAGCTTTACTTTTGCCAAGAACAGCGAAAAAATCAAGGTGAATGGTAAAATTGTTGCGAAATTATGCCCAGACCAAAACAATCCCTAGACATAACCTGACACGGGGCGTAGTGCACAAACCCGATAGACAGTTAAAATCATGGTGTTATCTTACTTTTATGATGACATGTTGCTCAGTCAGTTACTTGCATACCTACTCTGTACTTTTAGGCAACCCCCAGGTTAGTGGGTGTTTGTGAGCGTACCGTAAGATAAAGAGCAGCTTGTCATTGCTGTAAGTTGCTGCTGGAAACTGGATTTACCAACAGAAATATTGATCTGTTGTGTCAATATCAGAATATTTCAAGAGGACAAATGCAAATCCCTCTTAAAGACATCCCAAAAATCTGAAAATGTTACATTTTAAACAGTATTTTCTCTAGGTAATATCAAAAAGTCACTAAAATGTTATTGTCAAGTACAAGAAGTTAAGCCCAAATAGAACAATATGGAGTGATTTTTTATAAAACATAAAACATTTTTATAAACTCACCACAAAAGCATGAAGGAGAAGTTTGCAAATCTGACCCCTTAAAACCTATTTTGATTTTGGAACCATTATGTTGGGTTATTTTCCGTTTATGTCCTTCGCGTTACCCACATGTATGTTTCTGTTTCTCTGTGTGTAAACAACAATGTAGTATATTTCTGTATCCTTGCTGTGCACGGAGACGGGGCAGGGGTGTCCTAGTGGTTAAGGAGATGGGCTTTCGATCAGAGGGTGTTACAGGTTGGAATCCTGGCCATTCACTCTCTAACTCACTCCATGGTAGAGGTGCCCTTGAGCAATAATAATAGGTAATTGTATTTGTATAGCACTGTATCATACAAGGGATGCAACTCAAAGTGCTTAACAAATGAGAAAAAAAAGAACATAATTGTTAGAGGTGGATTTAAAAGGAGAGGAAGAGAGGTGAGGCAGAGATAGCAGGAAGGCAGAGGAAGAAGAGATAGAAAGAGATCGTAGAGTCGTAGGGTCAACGTAGGTTAGGACCGGGATTCTTAGATGTGTAAGGTCCATAGTGGCTGGGTCTAGCATAAGTCATAGATAGTCACACAGAGATTGGGCGCTCAGATGCGGCCCCTGGTGGCATCAGGGGTGAGGAAAAACTCCCTTTCGCTTGAATCATAGTTTGTAGGGGGGGAAAAGCTCAATGAGGTCTGAGAAAAAAAAACCTATAGCCAGGAAGAAACCTCAGGCAGAGACCAGCGGCCACCTAGGGGAGCCCCCTGCCAGGGCTGGTTGTGAGCAGTAAGGACGCTGCGGCAGCTGGGACACTGTGACGCCTTGGCAGCTAGGAGTTGGCAAGGATGAAGAGGTGGGCACAAGGCACCTAACCCTTCACTGCTCCAGTGATTGTAACTAATATATTGTACTTAATTAATAACTATAAGTCGCTTTGGCTAGAAAGCATCAGCTAAGTGTAATATAATGCTGTGTCATCCTCAGGACCGGATTAAGATGACCTGTGGCCGCTGGGCTACAGGTTGCTGTGGGGCCCCCTGGACGGTAAATTTCACTACAAATTAAAATAGACCGTGTCACAATTTCGAGGTGGCCCAGGTGAAAAACCCATATACTTAAAGTGTACTTTTTTTGACCGTACTTAGTACAAAGTGTACTATTTTCGGCGATTTAAAGTGCGCTTCATTGCACTATTAGTGCGCTGAAGCACTACTAAAGCAGTACGTCAGCACACTTGCAGCACACTGAGGATGCTAAATTGGCACCGCTTTTGGACAACTTTAAGTGCACTACAAGCATACTTTTGAAAGTATATTAGATTTTCATGCATTCGTATGGCATTAAGAGTGTGCTTGAGTACACTTCTATAACATTTTATTGTTACTAGAAGTTCAATAAAAGTATATTAACTTCATGCTTCTTTGGACTACATTGGAACATTTTAAGTCTGTAAAAAGTATATCATATGAAGTATTGTAAATATATAACAGGTATGCTTGAAGTGTATTTACAGTACACTCCCAAGTACATGAAATAATATAAATGTAATATTACAACCCATGCTGGTTGTCAGAGCTTATACATTACACACATCCACAGTTACAGTAGTGTTGCAGTATGCATGCCTAGCATGACTGGCATTTACAATCATTGCATTGACACAGAGACTTCAGGTACACGTTTCACTTTCTGTCAATCTTGCTCCTCCTTCCTGAAGTTGATCATTTGGATTGATGATTATTGGTGACACTGCATTCATTGTATCAACAATTCGTTCCAACTTACCTCCAGCCACGACACTGTAGGAAGTGTGAGCCTATATATACCAGAACATATACGTGACCATCATAATGACGGTGGGAACATGGTCATTTTTTGTGTACCACTTTAAATTTTAAAAACCCCTACAATAAACACAGAATATAACAATGAGTAATATTTTCATGCAAACCAAAAATATTCCTTCAGGATGAATGGCTTTCTGTTTGAGAAATTTACCTCCAAGAAGTGCATTGCATGATTGGACATGCATGATGGTGCATTATGGGTAAATGCACTTGTGTAAGTGTCACGGGGTGACAATTGAGGCCCAAGTGAACCGAAAACTAGATGTCATTCATTCCCAATGTAATGCACCTGGAGCATGATTAGGATAATGGAGCGCAGGTGAGGAGGATGGAGGTGATTGGTGCACGTGGGTTGGTGAGTTTTAAACAGCAAGAAACTAGACTGTGAGGAGGAAGCCGCAAGGAGAGATGACTGCGAGAATGCCATCCTGAGGGGAGAGAGAGGCGAGAGTGGAGCGGCAAGATGGGAGACGTCGGACACCGGTAACCGGACAGAGCCAGGCGAAAGGGACGAGAAGTTGGATGAGAAGTGGACGCGATCCTATGGATCAGAAGGCAAACTGGCAGCTCGGAGGAGAGCGCGACTGGCATAGTGCCCAGAAGGAGTCCGCAATCAGAGTGACGGCCAGGTGAACCTGCCTCGATGGAAAGGGGTGAGACGGACATGCACCCCACCGTGAAGATGAGCGACTCGTATTCGCCTGGTTACTTGGCCCCCGTGAGTGCGCCGCTCTCTCTCGCTCTCTCTCGCTCTCTCTCGCTCTCTCTCGCTCTCTCTTTTCCTCTCGCTCGCACCCAAGACTGCTGAAGACCAACCAGCTATTCCGGGCCTACGCAGAAGAACTCCCATCGCTTCTCATCACCGTCAGCTGCTCCCGATTGAACGTGTGTGCCATGCCCCCGTTGCAGTGTAATTCACCTCGCAACCCCCGCACGGATGGACTTGGTGGCTGGACTGTCCAAGCATTCCATTGGAGACTTCAGACTTGGGCGTGGGTGGGTTCCCCCGTGGGTAATGGACAGAGACAACTAGGCCTACCCCTTTGACTTTTAATCCAGTGGTGGTAAATAAATAGAACGAAAACTGGAACTTGTGTCTTGTTTTTTGGTGTTGTGCAGTGTATCAAAGTGGGCGCGGCCAGCAAACGCGCGCCCCACCTGTGACATAAGCACACTTTTGAAGATATTTGGGTGAAGTACAATCATGGTGCACTTAGAAAAAGTGTACTTGCAATATGTTAAAACGATTTACTTTAAAGCGCACTATAGAAAATCACACTTCAAAGACATTTGGGTGAAGTGTAATCATATTGCACTTTTAAAAAGTACAATTGCAATATGTTATTAAAAAATACACTTTTAGTAAGTTCACTATTAGAACACTATTAGTATATTCCTCTAAATACACTTTAGCCAAACATCTTCGAAGTCCACTTGAAGTATGGGTCGCTAAGTGTACTTTCTTTGAGAGCAACTTAATTACATCTAATTTTAAGTACACTTTAAATAAGCATATTGTAAACATACTTTTTCTTAGCACAAAAAGCACGAGTGCACTTTTAACATGCTAAGTACACTTCAGTCATGCTTTTATTGTACTAAATTGAACCACTTTTTCACCTGGGGGGAATTAAGGACAACATGTCTACCAACTGTATGTAACATGACAGATTAATTTTTCCTTATTATATTTTGTCACAATTCTGCAATTTTTGGCCAATTAGGGGGCCCCTGGTAGGTGGGGTCCTCTACGCTGGATCCATAGCTAGCCTGTGCGCTAATCCGGCCCTGGTCATCCTTCACCTCACTCGAGCTGCTAAGTTTTGCATTGACATGTCACAATAAATCGCTTGTTCACAAGGTGTAAGAGGCAAATTGATGTGGAGGAGTCCCCAAACCTGAACCCCACACTCCCCACAACACACACACACACACACACACACACACACACACACACACACACAAACACACACACACACACACACACACACACACACACACACACACACACACACACACACACACACACACACACACACACACACACACACACACACGCACAAACACAGAACAGAGTTCAAAACATTCAAAACAACCCCACTGTTCTACATCAAAGACTTCTTGAGAGATTGAGGTAGGAAGTACTTGGAACGGGTGTGTTTTTGGTTCCACTGGGATGCCCACAGAAACACACACACACACACACACACACACACACACACACACACACACACACACACACACACACACACACACACACACACACACACACACACACACACACACACACACACACACACACCGTTCCCTCTCTCTGGCAGGAAACCCTCTTTAACTGCCTTCCAAAACCTGACAGCCCTGTCACTGCAACCACATGGTGTGTGTGTGTGTGTGTGTGTGTGTGTGTGTGTGTGTGTGTGTGTGTGTGTGTGTGTGTGTGTGTGTGTGTGTGTGTGTGTGTTTCTGTGCCTGGCCCTGTTTGTGCCCGTGTGTGTGTGTGTGTATGTGCTGCTTGAGACCGCAAGCTTGTTAGTGCAGGGGTGGAATGTGCCTCAACAATGGAGAGTGAAGGGACTGGGCCAAGACACTTACAGTCGGCCACAGAAACATGC
>NC_085880.1:16337147-16342147 GCF_034702125.1 Engraulis encrasicolus | reverse complement strand
CTCTACTTTATTCTACTCTGCCTGATCTATTCTATTCTATTCTACTGTATTCCATTCTACTCTGTCTGATCTATTCTATTCTATTCTATTCTATTCTACTCTACTCGGCCTGATCTATACCCTACTATTCTATTATACTACCGGTACTTTATTCTACTCTGCCTGATCTATTCTATACTCTATTATACTCTACTCTACCGTGCTCTACTCAGGCTGATCTATTCTATTCTATTGTACTGTACTTTATTCTACTCTGCCAGATCTATTCTATTCTATTATACTCTACTCTGTCGTGCTCTACTCTACTCCACTATGCACTACATGCCTTCTCTAAACTATGCACTACACATGGGCCCTCAGCCTGATCTACCCTACTCTACTCTATTCGACTCTACTCTACTCGATTATTTTGTACCCTAATCTAATTACTGTACTCTGCTCTACTCTACCATACATTTCTCTATACTACACAGTACGCATGGGCACTCAGCCTGATCTTCTCAACTCTATTACAACACTATTTAATTCTACTCCATTCTATTCTACTCTGCTCTAGTCTACTCTACTCTAATCTACCCTGCTCTACTCTACTGCACTCTACTGTACACTTCTCTATACCATGCAGTACACATGGCCACTCAGCCTGCTCTCCTCTCCTCTGCTCCAAATGAGCAGTCGGACTGCTCTCCTCTGCACTGCATGCGTGCCTTCTTCTACTAAACACTTCAGGGCCTGCGCTCCTCTCTTCTGTAGCCTACTATATGGGCTCTCAGCCTGCTCTGTTCTCCTTTACGCTATGTGGGCACTCAGCCCGTTCAGTTCTCATCTACACTACACTATGTGGGCACTCCGCCTCCTCTACGCTATATGAGCACTCTGCCTGCTCTATTCTACTCTACAGGTATACTTGGGCACTGACACTGCTCTGATAAACTCTCTGCTTGTTACACATTCCATGCTCTTTTTTGGTCATAGACATATACTGTATGTCCATCTCTACTCTGCTCTACTCTACACTGCTCTTCTCTACCTGTTGTGCCTGGCCTACTCTACTCTGCTCTCTACAACTCTACTCTGCCTGGACTAGGCTCTACTCTATTCTGTTCTGACTCAACTCTACTCTACTCTCTACCCTACCCTACTCTGCCTGTTGAGCGTTTCTATGCTCCAATCTACTCTATTCCACTCTCTGCTCAGTATGTTTGTTCTAAGCTATTCTACTCTCCACTCTGCCCGTTATGTGTGCCCTGTACAACTCTGCTCTGCTCTGAGCTGTCCTCTTCACTGCTCTGCTGTGGTCTGCTCTGCTGTGCTCTGCCTCAATGCCCTGCTCTGCCCAATGCTATGCACTTTGCCTATTCGATATCTGATCTCAGTTATATGTGTGTGTTGTTACATTTGACTATCTAAGTACATTTAGAAGACACCCCACACTGCTTGCTATTGTTTTTTCTTACTTATTTATTTTTTGGGAGCGAACAACGCGTTTCACACCTGCACCTGCATTACTGAAGGCTTGTGCACAAGGACTGTCCTGAATTAACAGATTTTTTGCTGTGTACTCTTCTCGGCTGAGTCTGGTCTGATCTGTGCCCTAAGTGCTGTGTGCTGATCTCTGCTCTACGCTCTACTCTGCATTGTGATCTGCTGTGTGTACCATGATCTACACTTTCGTCTGTGTCTGGCCTGTGTCTGAGCTGCGCTGTGCACTGCTTTGCCCTACTCTGGTTTTGTCTATACTGTGAGCTGTGCTCTAGTCGTGGGGGGGGGGAGGAATACCTTTGGGGTGGCAGTGCAATCCACCAGCTACCAGCCTGTTGCTTTGTCTTAGATGACAGTTCACTCTCTCTTGCAGTATCCTTCAATTCCTCTCTTCCTCTCTCTCTCTCTCTCCTTCTGACACACGTCCCCACGCACACACACACACACATGCCCCCACGCTCACTCATGCGTGCACACACGCACTAATGCACACACACTCGCGCGTGCCCAGCCTCTCGTGCCTGCTTCTGCTGATCTCACTTTCACCTCCGTGTGGTTTGATCTGTTCCACCTCTTAGAAACATTCGTCATGCAGGAGCACTCGTGTCAAACTGCGGCCAGATACACGCATCGTGTCTCAAATGGCGCACTTTGGGCACTAATGTTTCTTTTTTAATTTTTTGGGGGGCTTTTCAAGCCTTTATTAGGTTTCTATGAGACAGGATAGTGGAGGAGAGACAGGAAACGAGTTGGGAGAGAGAGACGGGGAAGGGCTGGGAAAGGACCCCGTAGCAGATGAGTGCCCTACCGTTAGCAGCACGGTAAGGCCTGGGCACTATGTTTCAGTGTGTAGGGTGCACACTGACTGCTTGGGGTACTGTGTTTCAGTGAGACTACTAACTGAAACATAGTACCCGAAGTGCACAAGTGCACCATTTGAGACACAGCAACAGTCTAATCTGGCCAATCTGAACCTCAAGTTTGGGCCTCGCTTCAGTCTCTCGTTTGGGATTTGACATGTTGAGATGTTGAGTCTAGTTTGAGTCTAAAATAAGTATGGGCCTTCTAGAGTGTTGAGCTTCTGATTTTGTGGTGTCCAAGTGTCAATAATGGTCTTTACTTATCTCTGTGTTTGTGTTTGTGTGTGTGTGTGTGTGTGTGTGTGTGTGTGTGTGTGTGTGTGTGTGTGTGTGTGTGTGTGTGTGTGTGTGTGTGTGTGTGTGTGTGTGTGTGTGTGTGTGTGAGAGAGAGAGAGAGAGAGTCAGTGTGTGTGTATGTGTGTGTGAGTGAGAGAGAGTCAGTGTGTGTGTATGTGTGTGAGTGAGAGAGAGTCAGTGTGTGTGTGTGTGTGTATGTGTGTGTGCGCACGCGTGCATAATTGCTATGTGTTGAGTCAGGCTCTTGAGGCTGTGTGTGTGCTGTGTAGCTGTGTTTCCTGTCAGTACTGAACAAACGTGTTCGACGAGAATAATCTGGTGAAGTGTGTGTGTGTGTGTGTGTGTGTGTGTGTGTGTGTGTGTGTGTGTGTGTGTGTGTGTGTGTGTGTGTGTGTGTGTGTGTGTGTGTGTGTGTGTGTGTGTGTGTGTGTGTGTGTGTGTGTGTGTGCGTGTGTACGCGTGTGACTGTGTGCGTGCGTCCATGCGCGCGTGTGTTTGCTGTCACAGTGAGCAGGGTGTCAAGTTGGTGATGGTGAAAGGACTGTTGAAAGCAGAGAACATTGTTCAGTAGTGCCGTGATTCCCAATCTTTTATAATCTTGTGTACCCTCAGCCTAAGCCTCTTTTTCATAGTACCCCCTCACTTATTCTCCACTCTGTCCAAATGTTACAATGCTCCATACATTTGTTATTGTTACATTTCCACGTCCCCTACAGTGTGCTTGCATAGCCTAGGGCAGGGCTATTCAAATGGCGGCCCTGGGGCCATATGCGGCCCTTGGATGGCAAGATTGTGGCCCCCCACAAGCCCCTTAAAATACAGAATCCTTTTTTTGGAATTTAGAAATAAAAGTACGGGCTTTGTATCAAGCTGAAACGGGACATGGGACGTTAGAATGCAGGAAATTACATCTAAGAAATGCAAAACTTTCTGGGGAAGGACCCCCAGACCCCCCACCTCAATGAATTGTCCCGTATTTTTTTCATTGACAGTCTGCAACCATAATACATACCTATAGTCTGGCTCATTTACTGGGAGGAATTTGAAAAACTGGCCCTCGTTGACATTTAATTGAATACGACTGGCCTAGGGCAGACGTACCCCAGGTTCAGGCTGGCATCATGTAAAGGCGTATTTTAATTTCACGCCAGTGCATTCTGCATTGAGGTGCAATGCCTTTGCAAATAAAGTCGTGGTCCTCAACACCACAGGAAAAAGATGTTTGTCACGTGACCAGGTTTGAGTAGTTTTCCCACTGTATCTGTGAATTTCTGTTACTAAACGCGAAAATGCTCTGCTGTGCCCTGACCAAAACCATTCCTAACCCAAACCTGTCAGTAAAGCAATGTTTCTGCTGCAGTGCTTTCTGCTGTGAAACAAGCAATGGGAACGTCAAAATTGTGCCCAGATTATAAACACCCCTAAACCTAACCTGTCACAGGGCGTTGTGTAGCACGCATTAACTTGCCAAGTCGCCATGCACAAACACGATAGACGGTTCAAGCTGGCGTGTTATCTTACTTGTATGTTGCCAAGTGGGGAATCACTGCAGTAGGACATTGAAACTTTGCTGACTGTCTGTCTGTATGGTATTGTCACACAAGGTCCATTTCCTGTATTTAATATGAATGGGGAATGTGTCAGACAGACACTGAGACAGGAAAGAGTCTCAGCAGTAGTGTGTTAAGTGATTGTGATGGGTTGTGTCTGTCTGTCTCTCTCTCTGTCTCTCTCTCTCTCTGTGTGTGTGTGTGTGTGTGTGTGTGTGTGTGTGTGTGTGTGTGTGTGTGTGTGTGTGTGTGTGTGTGTGTGTGTGTGTGTGTGTGTGTGTGTGTGTGTGTGTGTGTGTGTGTGTGTGTTTGCCATTGTGCCATACCTGTAAGCTGTTTGTAAGAGTATAATGCATGAGAGCGAGAGATAGAGAGAAAGACAGAGCAGAGAGAGAGAGAGAGAGAGAGAGAGAGAGAGAGAGAGAGAGAGAGAGAGAGAGAGAGAGAGAGAGAGAGAGAGAGAGCTTAGAGCTAATCTCAGCAGGCATAGATACAGTATACAGTGTGCCATGGCTAATTCTAGGGCAGTCATTGGTAAGCGGTTAGGGCGTCAGATTTGTAACCCAAAGGTTGCCGGTTCAACTCCTGACCTGCCAAGTTGGTGGAGGGAGTCATTGTTAAGTGATTAGGGCGACAGATTTGTAACCCAAAGGTTGCCGGTTTGACTCCCTACCCGCCAAGTTGGTGGAGGGATTAATTAACCAGTGCTCTACTCCCTACCCTCTACCGCTCCTATTCCTCCATGACTGAGTTACCCTGAGCATGATATCGTCCCACCACACTGCGCCCCTGGGGATGTTTGGGGCCCTTG
>NC_085880.1:16322147-16324647 GCF_034702125.1 Engraulis encrasicolus | reverse complement strand
AAATGAAGTGATGCATAAACGATACTCTACTCTACTGCATATGTTATGGTTTTGCCCAAACTGTGTCTGCCACCACCACAATAGATTATTTTCTGTAATGTGATAACTTTAGAATAGGTGCAAGAGTTTGCACCACCTCTTGTGTTCTACCACTCTATAATAGGTACATGAACTGATAAAGTGTTAAAGCCTTACACTTTGAAGATTGCTGACTTTGTTTGCATTATAGGTTTTGTGCAGATGGACAGATATGTATGAAATGTTCTGTGCTAATACTCTTCAATAGGTACACTGATTGAATTCTTGAGGCCTCAAATAGGTAATACGGCAGTAGCGTTATGTACAAATCCAAGGCTTTTGAGGGGCTTGGGCCAGGATTTCAAGATTGCTAGACAGAAAGTTCACTTGATTTGTTAATTCATGGACATTGTTATGATTGCTCACTTCAAAGAAACTAATAGTTGATGACTACTTCTAGCTGCACAAGGTTTTCAAACAAACTGCAATCCTGCACCCAATGCAAGTTGTATGGTATATCTTGCCTGGTTAACACAAGTTGATCTCACAAGTAAAGTTGTGATTTACGATTGCCCATGGCAGTTTATAGGTCGTTAAGAATGTGGTATTTGGCATATGTGTAGCCCATATCCAATCATGTCAGTAGTACAATATCTATTCAAACAAACTGCAGCCATCGCCTTTACACCCCTACTCATTCTCCTGATTGCACCCCAAGATCTGGTACCCTCACTGAGGGATGGAATCCATGCTACATTTCAGATCAGAACAATTGTGTAAAGTAGTAGCATTTCACAGACTATGGTATATACTATGGCCAACATCAATCAAACTGCCAATAATGCCTAATTAAGATTGACATTCACTTTGAATAAATGGTGAATGGCACAGTTGGAACATGATGGCCATCAAAAAGTCAACTCAGGGTATATAAAATATAACTTGAGTGAAAAGTTTACATGTACAGTATTAGGATTCATTTCTAGACCATGATAATGATTTGAAGATTTGGCATGTGTGTGTGTGTGTGTGTGTGTGTGTGTGTGTGTCTCTCTCTCTCTCTCTCTCTCTCTCTCTCTCTCTCTCTCTCTCTCTCTCTCTCTCTCTCTCTCTCTCTCTCTCTCTCGCGCGCGTGACAACCATTGCCGTACGGCAGTCTGCCCACTGTGCACAGCTGGTGTGTGACTGTGTATGTATGCGTGTATGTCTTTCTTCAAAGCGCTTTGAGTAAACTTCATAGTTGTGATACTGTGCTACATAAATACACATTGCAATGTATTGTATTGTAATATGGGTCAGTCATATTTGATTTTTGTTCATGGCCCCTAATATGAATAAGCATGTAAAGAAGTAATGTGTAGGCCTACCAATTGTCATGCTTTTACCACAAAGTACCAGGTAGTTACAGTAATATTGGCTGGCCATATTTGATTTGGCGGCCATCTTGAAAACAATGGTTTTCCCCCCGCGACGCCTCCAATGCTAATATTAATCAGCATATCAAGGACATGTGTACCGATTTTCATGCTTTTACCACCAAGTGTCAGGTAGATTCATTAATATGGGTTGGTCATATTGGATTTGGCGGCCATCTTGAAAGCAATGATTTTTTTTGTGACTCCTCCAATGCTAATGTTAATCAGCATATCAAGAAGGATATGTGGACCGATTTTCATGCTTTTACTACCAGGTCTCCGGTAGATTCATTAATATGAGTCAGTCTTATTGGATTTGGCGGCCATCTTGAAAACGATGAATTTTGCGCAACGCCTCCAATGCTTAACTTAATCAGCATATCAAGAAGGATATATGTACCGATTTTCATGCCTTTACTACCAAGTGTTAGGTAGATAGGTAGATTCATAAATATGAATTGGCCATATTGGATTTGGCAGCCATCTTGAAAACGATTAATTTTTCATGACGCCTCCAATGCTAATGCTAATCAGTATATCAAGAAGGATATGTGTACCAATTTTCATGCTTTTACTACAAAGTGTAAGGTAGATTCATTAATATGGGTCGGCCATATTGAATTTGGCGGCCATCTTGAAAACGAATAATCTTTCGCGACGCCTCCAACGCTAATATTAATCAGCATATCAAGAAGGATATGTGTACCGATTTTCATGCTTTTACTCAAAAGTGCACGATCAAATCACCCATCCGCTGGACTAATTGTGCTGCTGCACGCCTTTCTCAGGACTAATGGAGTGTGTGTGTACGTGTTGTTATTTTATTGTCTCGATGTGTTTGTATGTGGTAGTGTTTGTCTCACCCGTGTGTGTGTTGTCGTGTTGTTATTTTTGTCTGGATGTCTGTATATTTGCTTGTGTTTGTCTCACCCGTGTGTGTGTGTTGTCATTGTGTTATTTTATTGTCTCAATGTGTGTGTGTGGTAGTGTTTGTCTCACCAGTGTGTGTGTGTTGGCGTGTTGTTATTTTTGTCTGGATGTGCGTGTACATGATTGTGTTGTTCGGT
>NC_085880.1:16312147-16317147 GCF_034702125.1 Engraulis encrasicolus | reverse complement strand
CATGATTATGGACGCTGCCAACTGTCTGTATTTGCCAACATGTCAGAGAAACCATCCCACACTGAAGTGTCGACCCTGGAGTGGTCTTTCATTTTCTTTTTGGTTGAGGGATCCCAGTCCTTCTATCGCCCTGGTGACACTTTCGTCAGCTGCCGTATTGTTCGGTATGAAGGAACAACATTGATAACCAAAAATAGAGCACACACTCCTATCGGCCAAAAGCATATCAACCGCAATACGAGATTGGAATGCCATTAGGCAGGTTGCCTTCAGTTGTTCATGGATGGCCCTGAACCCGAATTCAGTTTTGTTGCCCAGCGCCTGCACATTTATAGTGGATGTTGTTCATTCTGTCCACATTTTTGTTTATAGTACACCACCAACATACAAATGATTCAAACCCTGATGCAATTTGATTCCACATTGTAGCTCTCTTATGTTTGTTTTAGGTTAGGTTAAGGGGTGAAGTTTCAGAGCAAGGTTTCATTTAACATGTGCCCTATACACATATTTGTTTGATGCACTGATTAATCCTAAAATATCTCTCCTGTTTGAGACATGTGCCATCCACATGACTCAATAAGACTTAAGTAATTTCCGAAACAGACTTTGAGCACAGTAAATGATGAGAAGTAAACATCTTCCAACACCCTCCAGTTCATAGGTGCATGAGTGATTCTACGATTCCCCTACGCTTTTGGCAAAAGCAAAAAATCAATTATCAGTATTTTTTCCCAACTAAATGACCTAGATGTTTACATAGTGCCAAACAAACAAATTGCCAAGCTTAATCTTAATAGTTAGTGGAATTGGCAAATCAAATCCACGGACTTAAAAGTGTAGCCGAATCAGAGAATCACTCGCATAGCCTACATCAAGGCAGGCTTTTTCAAACATTTGTTTAAAAAAATAATAATAAGCTCTCAGAAGTCAACTCATCCACACACAGACATTAGTGTGGAGGAGGTGCGCAGTTGTAACAGATTAGAGAGCATTATAATAGAGAAGAAACAAAAAATGTTTTGTTAGTTTAGACAAAACAAAACCCAAAGCCGCCCAACCATTCTCTCATAATCTATAATCAAAATAAAATAGATAGCTCTACATTCCCGGGGAACAACAATTTATCAAGAGCAAAATTATGAAAAAGAAAATTACTCTGGTCAGTATCTGACTATTGTGGCTCACGTTTACATTAGAGTTCCTTACAGAATAGGCGATAAACGCAAACTGACAAAATGTGGTGTTGACCACATAGTTCATCCAATATAGAATGTAGAAGAAACATTAAGCATGCCGTACAAAATGACTATACCCATAGTATTGGCTGTCTTTACATGATAGTTAGGCCTGCATAAATCACTTTGTAACAGAACTGAAATATATTGGCATGCAGTCCTCACTGCCCTTTTGTCATGAGGTCATGGTGATATAGGGGCCTAGCCCAACTCCTGCCAATAATGTCAGTACCTTCAAAAAATGTATTTTGTAAAAATAAAAAATTGAGTATGAGTAATATTTGAGAAGGTAAGACCTTGTCTAACTTTAGGTCAAACTTTTCATGGTTTGAAAGAAAAAAAGATAAATAAATAAATAAATAAACAGTTGTCATTTTATCAAGTGTTATAACTAAAATTATTACCCAATTGAAACAAAACAAACTCTGGAAAAATCTTGTGAAACTCATCAAATTAAAAACAAAATTCACTTAACCTAGCGATCATTGGTATTGTCTAGGTTCCTTCCATTCACATCAGCTGTGTTTCAGCTCGTTTCCATAACACTGGGCCTGTTCCTCAAAGAACAAAAAAAATATATATATATATGGAAAACAACTTTCTTTCATGTACACTCAAGCCAGATCAATTTGAAATCAAATCAGAGCAAAAAATGATTGACTTCATGTATCGGCTACATAAAACATTTTGTAACGGAACTAAAACCTTATTGGCAATCAGTTTTCACTTTGATTGCAAGTTGACGACTGAAATGAAAAGACAGAGAGACAACTGTCTCTTTGTTTATAAATCAAACAAATGAAAATATAAGGATCCCAACGTCATCAAATTCAAACTTTTAAAAGCAAATAGAGAACATTGACATGTCTCATCACACACCATGTGAAGCAATGTTCACACTTACAGTATTAAACTAATGACAATGATAGATATTTAACATAACTTTAAGCTTTGGTATTGTTTATCTAGGTCGGTGTTCAGTTTTTTTTAGTTCTTATTGTCTTTTCAGTGACAAACAGGTGGTTTAGCATACACTGTTGGAGGTGTCTTTCTATTAAGTGTCTTTCTGTCTCTGCCACAGAAATTTGCATGTTGATAGCTGGGCCTGCTGTGTCTGATAAGGGGTGCCTGCAGAAGACCTTGGGCTACTTAGAGAGAGCCTCTGAGCCTTTTAATATCTATCCGAGCTAATGTAAACATCTACACATAGGACACTGTTATCTTTGCTGGGGTGATTTTGTCAAGCGCCTCTGTGTATTCAGAGTCTAGTTTTTGCTAGTTTATCAGAGTCTACAGTACATTGTGCTCCAGTCATTAAAATAAAGTTCCAGATCATAATTGCATTGGAAATGACTAGTTGAGTACTACTACCCAACTTTTAGTTTAGTTTAAACCAAACCCATGATCCATTGATCAATAACTCATCAAAATAGAACATAATAAGGCAAGAAATTCGATGAAATAAAACGAAGAAATAAGTCATAGTTAAAAGTCAATCAAAACAAAATGACAACCTAAATTTCTAGAAACGTTCAGCACATGTGACCTAACTCTCAGACCAGGTCCAAATTGGGTTTACTCACAGCACCTTTGGGCCATCAAATAACGCCTGCGTTATTTCAAGATCTCAAACCCATTGTTCTTTTAAAAAAAAAAAATAAGAACAAGGAGAAAGCTTCATCTATTCTTTAGAAGAAACAAAGACATTTTGGTACTGTAAATCATGAAAGCAAACTCTTTTGCAACTACACTACACTACCATGACAGTGCACGGGGCCTTTAGTAATACATTATGACTTGGTCATTGCCATTCTGGTAACAGCTAATTTATAATGCCGTGTCTTAAAGGCTTAAACATTAACATATTAACTTTCAATTGAAAATAGTAAAGAAACAACATAACTCCACAACCCCGTTTTCTCCTAATCAAAAATAAATGGGTAAGAATGTGTGGAAAAACAAAATCATGACAAAATCCTACACCTCAAAGTTGAATTGTAGAATAAAATAAAAGGCTTATTCTTATTTTAAAAATGTTGTTTCAACATGTGCACTCCCAAGCTCCAGCTAACTCTGAACACAATAGAGTACCTCCACTAAACACTCAAAAAAAATTCTTCCACTCTCAGACATATTTAGGCACTCACTCCACAGATACACACGTACACTCCACAGACATATATACAATCTTTCTCACACACACAGTGGGGTGTCCCACTAGGACAATTCATACAACAAATAGGGCCCACACAGACAGACAAACAGATATCCATATTACTTGCCTTGTATGACACAGTGTTATAAAATACAATTATTATTATTATTATTATTACTATTATTATTATTATTATTATTATTATTATTATTATTATTATTATTATTATTATTATTATTATATGGTAGGCTATCTGAGACATTAACTGCTCAGTGAGTAATCCAAATGGCTGTCATTTGCTTTTTTTTTTAGCACCAGAGTCACAGAGGAAACGTACGGGGGTCCCTTGGACCAGAAGGGTAATTTCAGGTCTAATTTTTTCTTGGTAAAACAATCCGTCTAAGTTTAGAACGACGTCTACCTCTTCCACATCCCCGTCCGTTTCCTCATTATCATCAAACCAGTAATCGGCCGAGGGGCCATGCCCGTACGGTCGATACTGGTGCTCTCGGTCTAGTCAGGAATTTTGGTGTTGGCCTCGACGTTGGCCGTGATAGTTTTGGTGTTCATTGTAGTGTTCCTGTTGGCCCTGCTGGCCAGGCCATAAATGTTAGGTTTGTTGTAGACAACTTTCCATTAAACCCATAGTTTTTTACCCAGTAACACAGCGGTGCTACTGCACTAGGATTTTCTCTATGCACGATTTTCCAGTCCTTGCATTGCATTTCAGCAAGGAACTTTTCACTTCTTTTGCTGTTACTGCCCCCCATTTTGTCTCTATGAATTTAGTCCAACGTCACAACACCTACAGTGCCTCTATTGTTGGATACACTTTTCAACAAGATAGCGATCAACGATCGTTTGTGGTAAGATTCACTTCAACCTCACAGGTGGAATCTTCTTGCATACAGGCTTCCACAAAGACTCGCTATTTGGACCTTGTTGTATTGGTATGAAACGTATTACCGAGTGGTAATACGAATCCTTTCACGCACACTTTCTCTCAACGCAGAGAACACAGAATTTAAACTAGTTTCTCGTACTAGTTTCTCGTACTCGTACTACGTACTTTACTTTACGTAGTCTTCAGATTTTAACTTGTTCAACAACACAGAGGAGTCTGCCCTCCCTTTTTACCTGATAGAGTCTAGAATTGTCAGGGTTTTGTTTTCTCTTATTTTACCGTTTTTTCATTCAATCCTTTTTAAATAAAAATAAAAATGTAGGCCTACTCACGATTCTCTGGTCTTTTCAAGATTCCCGTCAACCGTCGGATCCCAGCCTGCGAGGGAGAGACCAGTCCCGGAAACGGGTTTCAGTGCTGTGGCCACAGACTTTCCTGGTTCCCTCCTCGCGTGCTGGAATCGTCGGGTATCTTGGGATCCGGTTCTGAAGGACCAAGTAAATGTTAGGTTCAAACCCTTAACATTTGTAAATATGAAACACCTGAAATGAAAGACACAGAGAATCCTTAATTAAGTTTCAAACCGGCTTGGAGAGCGGATGGGGAGAACCGTCAGCTACCATTTTCCCCACTCGTTCTAAACGATGTAATAGCCATAAGTCATATTTATTGAAGGATTTTCCCTGATAACAATTATCTCTAT
>NC_085880.1:16297147-16304647 GCF_034702125.1 Engraulis encrasicolus | reverse complement strand
GTGTGTGTGTGTGTGTGTGTGTGTGTGTGTGTGTGTGTGTGTGTGTGTGTGTGTGTGTGTTTGGGAGTAGAGATACACTCCAGTAGTGCCTGACACTGCACTTACATGGAATGGGGGTGAAAGGGATTTCTCAAGTGTGTGTGTGTGTGTATGGGTGCGTGCGTGCGTGCATGTCGGTGTGTGTGTTTGTGTGTTTGTGTGTGTGTGTGTGTGTGTGTGTGTGTGTGTGTGTGTGTGTGTGTGTGTGTGTGTGTGTGTGTGTGTGTGTATGTGTGTGAGATCCTGTTCTCTCTTTTGTTTCAGCACAAAATGTCCATTTTACGGGAAACCGAAACGCTATCAAACCATCCCGTCAACACTCCCATCCCAACACACACACACACACACACACACACACACACACACACACACACACACACACACACACACACACACACACACACACACACACACACACACACACACACACACACACACACACACACACACACACACACACACACACACACACACACACACACTACTGGGTTTAAAGTCAAACATAGTGCAAGTCTAAACATCTGGACGTGCAGAAGAGAAACATTTTACTGCAGAAGACACACATGCACACGCACACACGCACACACAGATGGGCATGCTGCACATGGATTCCCTTAACTCCTTGCTCAAACAACCTGTCCACCTTATCCAACATATGCACCACCCCTTCTGTTTCCTTAAGATCTTACCTATTGTGGATTTACTACGGAATCCAGGAACGGATTATGACTCCATGGGCCCCTGGGACAGACAACAAGAAAGGACCCCCTCAATGGGTGCTGCTAGTTCACAAAATAATTCAGGGTTTTAGGTTAGGTGTCAGAATCTATGTCGTTGGGAGAGTGCGGGGTCGTTCGCCGAAAAAAAATGAAAATACAGTTGTCAAAAGCGTGATTTTTGTGCAACATGAAAATGCAAATATAGATTCTAGAGCCTCAGGGCCCCCTTGACTGTTGGGCCCCTGGGCTTGGGCCCAGTAAGCCCGTGCAGTGATCTGTCCCTGGCTGAGTCCTGTCTTGATGTAATCCCCCTCCTGTGCTGGGCCAAGCATGTGTGAAGTGTTTGTTTTGCCTCCCCAATATACTGTGTAGATCTCAGAGGAGTCAGAAGTAAAAGTAAAAGTAAATTCATGGTGTAAGTACAACACTAGCACGTGATATTCCACAGCTGTTACACCATACACTCCATTGTCTAATGAGGTAGACCAGGGGTGGGGAACCTTTTTCATTCGAGGGGCCACTTCAAAGTCCTCCGAGGGCTGTATAAGTCCTCCGAGCAGGCCCGTTGCGTTAAGGTAAGCAATGTAGGCAGTTGCCTAGGGCCCCCGAGGACGACAGGTTATGTACCCAACAGCAATGACGATTTTAAATAGCTGCATAATAAGGCACCGTCATCTGTATGAAGGGCTCTGCTGCGAGGGAAGCAACAGCGGCTCCCTAATACCCCCTTGTTCGAGGGGCCCCCCTTCCAATAGGTTTGGATCAGCGACAACGTGAAAATGTCAATTGCCGAACAGCGAGCGCATCGACAATTTAGTCAAAGTACCCCCATCTGGAGGGGGCCCCCCTTCCAATTGGTTCAAGCGTCAAATCCAGCGCAAATACAAACTGAACATTAAGCGACATAATCTCTCTCACTGGATGTTGCGCAGACGCCAGTTTACATTACATTTTTGGCTCAAGACAGTTGCTTTTATAATAAAAGTTAATCTTGAAGACGACACATTAGGCTACTCTCTGTACTGCTGCCAAACCACCAGACTGTCCCAGGCCAGTTGACATCGCACAGACAGCGAGATGCATCATTTACAGTGTATTATGTTTTCAAAAACGTATGTGAAGCATGAATCCACGTGCTGTAACAAGCACTGGGCAAACGTCGATTGTTCAATAACGCGCCTTTTTTCGACACGGAACTGTTTTGGATGTGGACAAACGCAAGAAGAAACGAATGAACAATGTAATGCCTATCGGATAACACGAGTCACAAGTGCGCTGAGTGGGATAGCTAAATTGTAGCACAATAGTCCCTTTCTTGCTATTACTATATGTGGATTACACATTGGAATTTGGGACCATGATTGTGGAAACGCGTGGATTACAGTTAGAGGTTGGGATACATTCTGGGATACATTCTGCGGTCAAGACAACGCAAGGTAAGGGCACCGGGATATTGGTCCCTATAATTGACACAGTTGTCAACCACGGAGTAACGTTTAACGTAGGTGGTTGTTCAGTGATCCTTGGTCGCTGCCTATTCGTGTTTGCTGCGGTATTAGGCCTACTAATAACACAAACATTTGGATTGTATTTTCAAGTGCGTGATGGATGCAATAGGCCCTACGAAAAAAAATCTCGTCGGGGAGACCCCCCTTGGCTTGGTTACAGAATTCTTGCTTACCAATATCACATCCCCCCAAACCCCCACTGTGCCTGCTCATTCGTTTCTCAGCCTTGAGTTTCTGGTCTGTAGGCTACGCCTATTGTTTTATGAGTCAATATTTCGTTTTGCACAAATGGAGCACCCTCGGTTAGATTTTCAAAGTGGTTGGAAAGATTAGACCATTCTTTATTTGTGATTGGCAATGCAGATCATGATTTTCGTGTTAGGGTAAAAAAAAACCTGATTGGGCCATATAGGCCTAGGCCTACTTTCATGTGAGATAGGCCAGAACAACTGAACATTCAATTAGCCTACTTCATGAGAAATTATGAGCCTACTGAATGGAATGGGCTATATTTGCCCAGGTCTTTCTTCATAAAGTTTCATAAAATGAACTGTAGGGACTAGTTATCATAATAACTAAATTGCATTTCCTCACCGGAAATGCTGGTGTATGCGTGCTCTTAATGCATTCATTGCCCTTCATGCATGTGTTGCCCTGCATAGCCACAACACTGTCTAAGGTGACTTGTTTGTTCCATTAGGTTTCCATGGATTCTGTGACATTATGTTTTATTGGTAGGCTATGTGACAATGACTGAAGTGCCATCCAAAAATGATCTGGCCCATCCGAAACAGAAATTCTGGCGCCGTGGCTGCCCTGTCAGGAGCCCCCCCCCAAAAAAATGCCCTAGGGCCCCGAGTACCCCTTTGCCTAGGGCCCCCAAAATCCTAGAAACGGGCCTGCCTCCGAGGGCTGTATTATGAACACAAACCAGGATTCCCCCCAGCACTTTAGGCATATATTGAAGGCAATCACATTAAAAAGAGACCCCACATTCTCTAGGTCCCTTGACTATAACTTCATTGTAATCTAAAAGTAATTTCTAAGATTCCTTTACAAAATATGTCATATTTCATGTGAAGATGCATAACATTGAAATTATATCGGGGGCCGGATAAAATGGCCTCAAGGGCCGCAAAGGGCCATCGAGACATAGGTTCCCCACCCCTGACTGGTAGACAAATACTGAGAAACAGTAAAAAAACAAACAAACAAGAACCCACCACAAATTTGATCCACCCAGCACAGAATCAGATGATTGTAAGACAAGTGCAAAGGTCTACTTGTTGATGTATTACGTTCATTGTGTTTTGAGGTTATATTAAATATTCAAGTTATTTAGTTTCAGACTTTTACATGTCTGAAACAAAACTTAAATAATTATGTCTACTTGTTACTCAAATAAGTTGCTTGTGTTGGAAGGAAACTGTGTTTCTTTAACTTTCACTTTTTTAATACTTTTTTTAAACTTTGGGTGAAGTCCATTGGTGTGTTGCTCAGTGTAGCCCCTTAACGCACGTCGTACCACCAGTAGAATTCACACTGTCAGTGTGAAAGGCAAAGTAGAACACACCGGTCGAAACTAAGCAGAAAGACTGCATTCGTCTCGCGTCCCTTCCGTTCGGCTTTGGCATGTCTGACGCCTTAGTCAATCTGGTACCAACTAATTTATAACAGGGGCAGTGTCATATTGGATTAATCATGTGAGGTGTTTGTTGTTTTTCCAGATAAGCCAGAAACATAGGGCACCCAGCACATGACGTCCCAATTAGGTGAATACCTATTCGGATCCGTTCGTCCTGACAGCTGATTGGCCGAGACAGCAGAGATCCACAGGCTCCTGTCGACCCCATTGGCTGGGAGAAAAGATGTTCCACAACAAAGAACTGTTGACAGAAGAAAACTGCCGTCATCTGTGAATCATCACACACACACACGCATGCACGAACACATGCACGCACGCACACGCGCGCGCACACACACACACAAAGGGACAGAGGAACACAGACAAGACACAAATATATTTTCACACACACTCGTGGACACTGGAGAGCACACATCAAAGAGCATATGTGCATAGAAAGAATTCCCCCTGTCATCTCAGCAAATACACACACAACCACACTCATTATGATCAATTCACCCTTTCACACACACACACACACACACACACACTCACACACACGCACACACAGAGAAACACACAAATATGCATGCACACACACACAATTGCGCGCACGCACACACAGAAACACAAAAATGTGTGCACGCACATACACACACACACGAACACGCACGCACACACACACACACGACCACGTTCTTCTTCTGCTCAGTCACTGAAACAAACCAATCACACACACACACACACACACACACACACACACACACACACACACACACACACACACACACACACACACACACACACACACACACACACACACACACACACACACACACACACCGCCTTAGGTGGAAGCTGTCAGGGGCAGGAACTGTAAAAGCAACTGTAGTTGTCCTTTGGGACACTTACATTTCTCGCATGCACGCACACACAAGGTCAGTGTATTTACTGGGACTAAGTGTGCGAGGGTGTATGTGTGTTTGTGTATGAGGGGTTGTTCTCTGTTTCAATGGCCTCCAACAGTCTCAGAGGACAGATGATTAGTGTGTGTGTGTGTGTGTGTTTTGTGTGTGTTTGTGCACTGATGATTAGTGTGTCCATGGACAGATGACAGATATCACCGCTATTATAGTTCCTGAACTAATTTGTGTGTGTGTGTGTGTGTGTGTGTGTGTGTGTGTGTGTGTGTGTGTGTGTGTGTGTGTGTGTGTGTGTGTGTGTGTGTGTGTGTGTGTGTGTGACATTGTAAAAAGAACAGGACTGTGTTACAGCCCACTGGGCCTTGTACTTAAGGTTGACCTGAGTGACCAGCATGCACGCACACGCACACGCACACACACACGCGCGCCGTAGTCCTTTGCCAGTTCGAGTACCCACGGGTCACCTGCAGGTGAAGCAGAAACTTTAACGAAACGGGTGAAAAACATTAGGCTCTGTTGGCTGCTGGTTCGGATCGGCTTGGAAGGAAGAGGGCATTGGACAAACTGCAGTTTACAATACATGACTTGCCAACAAAAGTAGGGGCTACATAGACATCCTTTCCAACTGCTCATGGACGCAAATGTCTAATCAGCCAATCACATGACGGCAACGTAATGCATTTAGGCACGTAGACATGGTCAAGACGATCTGACGCAGTACACATCGAACATCACAATGGGGAAGAAAGGTCATGTACATGAATTTGAAGATGGCATGGTTGTTGGTGCCAGATGGGCTTGGTTTGAGTTTTTCAGAAACCACCGATCTATTTGGATGTTCACACGCAACCATCTGTAGAGTTTACAGGAAATGGTCCGACAAAGAAAAAAATAGACAGTGAGTGGCACTTCTGTGGGCGACAAAGCCTTGTTGATGCCAGAGATCAGAGGAGAATGGCCAGACTGGTTCAACTTGATACAAAGGCAACGTTAGCTGAAATAACTGTTACAACCAAGGAATGCATAAGCGCATCTCTGAACGCAAAGTATGATGAACCTTGAGGCAGAAGGGCTACAGCAGCAGAAGACCACATCGGGTGCCACTCCTGTCTGGTAAGAACAGGAAAATGAGGCTAACATTTGCACAGGGTCACTAGAAGATTGGAAAAAGGCTGCCTGGTCTGATGAGTCTTGATTTCTGCGGCAACACTCAGGTGGAATGGTCAGAATTTGGCGACAACAACATGAAGATATGGATCCACCTTGCGTTACATCAACGGTTCAGGCTGGAGGTATAATGGCGTAGGAATTCTGTTTTGGGCCCCTTAGTATCAACCCAGCACTAGAGAGAATTACTTAACTCATTGGCTGCCAGTCATTTTCATAAAAGAGTAACCCAGAGTGCCAGAGATTTGTCAGCATATTGGGTGTTTTTTGGAGGCTCACAGAAAATTGAGTTCTGTGTCTATGTCAACACCATACCTATCAAAACACAGATTAGACGCTCATCTGTCATCAGAAAAAAACGGTGTCTCTCTATCCCTTTCCATTCTTTCATAATCATCTGTTGAAAATAAGTGGAATTCGCCAAAATGCTGCTTTCGAGCCAAAAAGCTGAGAAAACGCCATTTGAAGTAGAACTAAAATTGCAAACGTTTTTGCCCATAATGACATCGTCCTAATAACTCTAAACCTATCAGATGCTATTACAGAGTCTTCTGTCATCTGTTGCCTGAACAAAAGATCGTTTGTATGATCTTTTCAACCTAATAATGTAGTGAAATATAACGGGGGTGGGCTCGAAAACAAGAGTGTTTTGGTTTGTTGCTGGTGCGCACAATGGATCATGACAGCAGGTGCACGTAACACTGTGAACTCACAGAAATACTGTCTCATCGTCCTCCCTCTGTTTACTTTGTGCTCTCTTGTTGGGGAACGAATCACAGCTGATTTGTTTCCTCCAGTAGCCTACCGTGTGTGTGTGTGTGAAGGGGAGGCAGGCAGTCCACCTTACTGCAGCTTCTTTGGTTACTGTTTTGGTTACTGTTTTGGTTACTGTTTGGTTTCTTTGATTACTGTCATCATGTTTCTGCTATAGTGATTTTGTCATATATTGTTCAATAAATTTGATCACATACAGTATATCACGAAAGTGAATACACCCCTCACAGTTTTGCAGATTTTTGAGTATATCTTTTCATAGGAAAGCATTACAGAAATGTAACTTTGACACAATGATTAGTGACCTTTTAACAACATATTTAACCGCTTACATTTCTTGTTCACTCAGAAAAAAACAAAATACAGCCATTAATGTTTGAACATGTACTCACAAAAGTGAGTACACCCCAGATTAAAATCCGGTAGAGAAGGGGCTATGTTGGCTCGAATCGTCTCGAAATGAAACGAAATGAAAAGGGATGACAAGGGAGGTCATCAGTGTGCGTTTCAACCTTTCTTTGCATTGAACTTTTACATTTTGAGTCTGCATCTGGCTTAAATAGATTGGTGTGAGATTTGAATGCAATCCTATGGAGAATATCATGATCTGCTTCAGTAGTCACAGTGCATGTTGACATGCATGTTTCTTTTAGGTGTATAATTAAAATCCAACGTCTCACACCCCTCTTGTGCATACACAGGGTACATCAATGGAAGTAATATGGATTAAGAATAGAGAGAAGCAG
>NC_085880.1:16289647-16294647 GCF_034702125.1 Engraulis encrasicolus | reverse complement strand
TGAAACAGTTGTGTTGTTCTGTGATCTGATTGCCCGCCATGCGCAAAATTCGCTCCTCATTTACATAATATTAAACTTGGTTTAATAATTTCGCTCCGCTTCGCTAGCCTGCCTCATAGGAATGAATGGCGAAGTTCGTTTCGCTTTGCCAAATTCGCGTCTATGTGTCCCTACCGTAACTTCAATGACAGCACAGAGGCACAGAGCCAACAACACATTATATTACACTTAGTTGACGCTTTAATCCAAAGCGACTTACACTTACTTTTTAAAGTACAGGATAGGCCTATTGGTTATAGTCCCTGAAGCAGTGTGGGGTTAGGTGCCTTGCTCAAGGGCACCTCAGCCATGGAGTGAGATAGGGAGTGGAAGAGATTCGAACTTGCAACCCTCTGATCTAAAGTCCATCTCCTTAACTGCTAGGCCATGGCTGCCATCCAATGTGGCATTTGAGCCATCATGGACGTGTGAACACCTCTCGGCTCAAACACCTGAGTAGCTACTTCGCAAGCTCTACAGAAAGAAGAAAAATATCCACAGAAAACTCCACCTTTCCACCACGACCACACTCCTGTTCCAGCATGAAGAGAGTAATCTACTCCCAGGTCGTGTGTTGAAGGCAGGGCCGCTGACAGCATTGGCCAGGCCTGGGACAAAGTCATCTGAAAGGGCCCCCCCACTCAATACATACAATGTAATGACAACCCAGTTCTGGGCCCACTCTCTCCCTGGGCCCAGGACAAAATACCCATGGCACCCGAAAATCCATTCATCTGTTGTCACATACAAGAATATGTGACGAGATAAGCGCACAAATTGACAGGGATCGCAGTAACCTAACACCTTCAGGTGAATGCATAATTAATAGGCTGAAAATCTCTTTGTCTCTCTCTCTCCTCTCTATCTTTTGTTCTCTCTCTCTCTCTCTCTCTGTGCGTGTGTGCGTGTGTGTATGTGTATGTGTGTGTGGATTTGGCTTGCCATCAGGGTATCAGGTATGCTTCCTGTTAGAGAGGATTCTCACCCAGTTCACACGCGCGCACGCACGCACGCGCACGCACACACACACACACACACACACACACACACACACACACACACACATTCTTGTTCTGCTCAGTCACTGAAACAAACCAATCACACACACACACACAGTTACGTAAGGCGCGTCATTGAGCAAGCTGCTGGTGATGAAAAATGAAATGTCTCCTCGGCTTGAGAAAGTTCCTCTCTCATTCTCTCTCTCCCTTTCCCTTTCTCTCACTCTTTCTTTCTCTTCCTCTATCTCTCTCTCCCGTCCCAAACACACACAGCATGTGAAAGTGTAGAATTCAAATGTGACTTCTATTTGTAGTCAGCATCACTGGTACACCACCATCACTCACACACACACGCACGCACGCACGCACGCACGCACGCACGCACGCACGCACGCACGCACGCACACACACACACACACACACACACACACACACACACACACACACACACACACACACGCAGGCAGGAACACATGAACGCACGCATACACACACACGCACACAAACACACTCCTAAAGGGAATGCTAGGCACAGATCTCCAGATAAGTGTTCAGCAGTTCCTAATAAACGCCATCAGCTGGGCATATGTGTGTGTGTGTGAGTGTGTGTATGTATGTGTGTGTGTGTGTGTGTGTGTGTGTGTGTGTGTGTGTGTGTGTGTGTGTGTGTGTGTGTGTGTGTGTGTGTGTGTGTGTGTGTGTCTGTGTGTGTGTGTGTGTGTGTGTGTGTGTGTATGTATGTGTGTGCGTGCATGTGTATGTGTGCGTGTGTGTGTGTGTGTGTGCGTATGTGCGTGTGTGTGTGTGTGTGACAGGGCATTGTTACACTTGAAAGCTTTTGTCCCCTGCTCGGAGCCAGAGTGTGTCATTAGAACGCTTTGATGTGCACATGCTCACCAACACACACACACACACACGGTCCTCAGTGTTGCACCATGCGGTTCCGTTAGGAGCTCCAGAGTCCAGCTGGGCCAAGACCAAAACCTTGCACAGACACACACGCACGCACGCACGCACGCACGCACGCACACACACACACACTCGCATACGCATACGCGCACACACACAGACACGCACACACGCACGCACACACACACACACACACACTCGCATACGTGCACGCATACGCATACACACTCGCACACCAACACACACTCACACGCTCATCACACACACGCACATACACGCACATATACACACACACACATACACGCAGCATATTCTCCATCTCCGGAACCCTAAATCTCAAACACACTCAGCTCGAAACTCAGCTCACCCCAACATTCAACTCACTCCAACCCTGACTAGCGTCATACACACACACACACACACACACACACACACACACACACACACACACACACACACACACACACACACACACACACGCATACACAAACACAAACACATACACGCATGCACACATGCAAACATTCATGCAACCATACATTCACACTGACATAAACACACACCCACACACTCATGCATGCACACACACACACACGCAAACATTAATGCAAACACACACACACACACGGCACACGGACATAAACATGGACACACATGCGCACACACACAGGCACGCACACACACACACATACACACACTCTCTCTCTCATCTCCTTATCATTTATTATCTGTCTTGTTTCACTGTTATGCATATGTTACATTTGCCATAACATGACTAACTTTCATGCCAACACAGCTTATTGAATTGAGTTGAAATGAATGAAAAAAATATTTATTAGTGACATGAGTGTGTGTGTGTTTGTGCACATGTGTCCGTGTGTGTGTGAATGCCAGTGTGTGCGCACATGTGTGTGTGCGTGCGTATGCCAGTGTGTTGGTGTGTGTGTTTGCCAAGTCAGTGTCTGTATGTGTGACGAGCATGTGTGTGTGAATGCCAGTGTGTGCGTGTGTGTATGTGTGCGTGTGTATACCAGTGTGTTGGTGTGTGTGTGTGCCGAGTCAGCGTCAGTGTGTGTGTGTGTGTGTGTGTGTGTGTGTGTGTGTGTGTGTGTGTGTGTGTGTGTGTGTGTGTGTGTGTGATGAGCGTGCCTGTGTGACAGTATTGGCAGGTGGTAATGGGTAGCAGTCCGAACGCAGCCAAGGGTTTGTCTAAAGCAAACAATCCCTGTCGCCTTCTATTCCAGGATAAAGCACGCACACACACACACACACACACACACACTAACTTGTCACATACACACACACACACACACACATACACACACACACACACACGCTGACTTGGCACACACACATACGTACACACACACACACACAAACACACTCACTCACTCACAGACATAAACACAAAAGCTACAAGAACCAGACAACCGTTTCACACGTGTCTTGAAAGACGGCCATTCTTTTAGTGCACTCTCTCTCTAACACACACACACACACTTGCACACATGCACGCACGCACGCACGCACGCACGCACGCACGCACGCACACACACACACACACACACACACACACACACACACACACACACACACACACACACACACAGTGCGGTGAGTGGAGCTGAAGGGTCAATTAGGTTTGACTTCATCAGGGCAGCGTACTTCAGAGAAGTGGCAGCAAAGGGCCAAGAGAGGCACGCGCACACACGCACACACACACACCTGCATACACACACAGGCATATGTGGATGCACACACACACACAGGCACACACACACAGGCATATATGTGGGCACACACACACACACTCGCACAGGCATACATGCACAGACACACACACACATACACAGGCATATGTGGACGCACACACACACGGACAGGCACGCACACACACACAGGCATATATGCGCGCATACACACACACTCGCATAGGCATACGTGTACATGCACAGACACAGACACAGACACAGACACACACGCACACACACACACACACACACACACGCACAGACGCACACACACAAAACAAAAAGTACACACACACATGCATACACACACACACAGGCATAAATATATATATATATATTTTTATATATATATATATATATATATATATATATATATATATATATATAGGCACATGCACACACACAGGCACGCATACACACACACACATGTGCAGGCACGCACGCGCACACTTACAGGCATATATGGACACACTGTAAGACGGACACATACTGTATAGGCCATTCCTCTGCTCATAGCCAGCTTCAGCAATAAAACTATACTTGTCACACACACACACACACACACACACACACACACACACACACACACACACACACACACACACACACACACACACACACACACACTGTGAGAGCGTGTCCATGTATGGCCAACTGAGCTGGCTGAAATCATAAACACATTAGGAAACAACAAAAGGACCAAGGGCTGTCTCTCTCTCTCTCAAACACACACACACACACACACACACACACACACACACACACACACACACACACACACACACACACACACACACACACACAGACGCACACACACAAAACAAAAGGACCAAGTCCTTTTCTCCTGCCAAGACAATACACACGCCAATCAGATTCACACACACACACACGCACGCACGCGCACACACACAAACGGAGCAAAAAGACAAAAAAACATGGCAATAAAACAAAGCTGTTTCACATGGTGCAGTTTCAACAAAACCCTCTGACTTGCATCCATGGAGACAGAGACACAGAGACGGAAACATATATAGCACCTATGCAGAATATGCACACATATACAGTCCACTCCAAAAGTCTTGGAACTGCAAGACAAATTCCCTTTTTTGTCCACAGAAAGGAATTTGGATTTGAAGCAAAAAGAAGAGTATGAATCAAAGTTCAGAATGTCAGCTTTTATTTCCTATTATATAAATCCAGTTATTTTCAATGACTTGAAGGGGCGTATTCAAGGTGAGGACATGCTAAAATCACAGTAGCGTTTTGGAGTGGCAGATAAAACAGGTGCCGGACTTAAACA